>NC_091984.1:151494991-151800968 GCF_044704955.1 Pristiophorus japonicus | reverse complement strand
TAGAATGGGGAATGGATTTTAGAATGAGGAATGAAGGCTAGAATGGGGAATGGATGTTAGAATGAGGAATAGATTTCAGAACGAGGGGAATAGATGTTAGAATGGGGAATGGATGTTAGAATGGGGAATGGATGGTAAATTTTGGAATGGATGGTAGAATGGGGTTTGTACATTAGAATGTGGAATGGATGTTAGAATGGGGAATGGATTTTAGAATGGGGAATCGATGTTAGAATGGCGAGTGGATGTAGAATGAGGGTAATGGATGTTAGAATGAGAAGAATGGATATAAGAATGAGGGGAATGGAAGTAGATTGGGGAATGGATGTTAGAATGGAGATTGGATGTTAGAATGGGGAATGAATGTTGGAATGAGATATGGATGTTGGAATGAGGAATGTATGTCAGAATGGGGAATGTATGTTGGAATGGGGAATGGATGTTAGAGTGGGGAATGGATGGGAGAATGAGGGGAATGAAAGGAGATTGGGGAATAGTTGTTAGAATGGGGATTGGATGTTAGAAGGGGGAATGATTGTTAGAATGAGGAATGGATGTTAGAATGAGGAATGGATGTTAGCATGGGGAATGGATGTTAGAATGGGGAATTGATGTTAGAATGAGGGGAATGTATGTTAGAATGAGGGGAACGTATGTTAGAATGGGGAATGGATTTTAGAATGAGGAATGAAGGCTAGAATGGGGAATGGTTGTTAGAATGAGGAATAGATTTCAGAAAGAGGGGAATGGATGATAGAATGGGGAATGGATGTTAGAATGGGGAATGGATGGTAAAATTTGGAATGGATGGTAGAATGGGGTTTGTACATTAGAATGTGAAATGGATGTTAGAATGGGGAATGGATGTTAGAATGGGGAATTGATGTTAGAATGAAGGGAATGTATGTTAGAATGAGGGGAATTGAGGTTAGAATGAGGGGAATGGATGTTAGAATGAGGGGAATGGATGTTAGAATGGAGAATGGATGTTGGAATCGGAAAATGATGTGAGAATGGGGAGTGGATGTAGAATGAGGGGACAGGATGTCAGAATGAGGGGAATGAATGTAAGAATGGGGAATGAATATTTAGAATGGGGAGTGGATGCAGAATGAGGTGAATGGATGTTAGAATGAGGGGAATGGATGTAACAATGAGCGGAATGGATGTGCTAATGGGGAATGGATGTGAGAATGGGGAATGGATGTGAGAATGGGGAATGGATGTGAGAATGGGGAATGGATGTTAGAATGGAGAATGAATGTTAGAATGGGAATGGATGTATGTTAGAATGGGGAATGGAAGTTAGAATGGGGAATGGATGTTACAAATGGGGCAGTGATGTTAGAATGGGGAATGTATCTTGGAATGGGGAATGGATGTTAGAATGGGGAATTGAAGTTAGAATGAGGAATGGATGTCAGAATGAGGAATGGATGTCAGAATGGGGAATGGATGTCAGAATGGGGAATGAATGAAGAATGGGGAATGGATGTCAGAATGGAGAAAGGATGTTGAAATGGGGAATGGATGTTAGAATGGGAATGGATGTTAGAATGGGGAATGGATGTTAGAATGGGGAATGGATGCTAGAATGGGGAATGGATGTTAGAATGGGGAATGAATGTTAGACTGGGGAATGGCTGTTAGAATGGGGAATGGATGCTAGAATGGGGAATGGATGTGAGAATGCGAAATGGACGCGAGAATGGGGAATGGATGTTAGAATGGAGAATGGATGTGAGAATGGGGAAGTGATGTTAGAATGGGGAATGGATGTTAGAATGGGGAATGGATGATAGAATGGGGAACGTATGTTAGAATGAGGGGAACGTATGTTAGAATGGGGAATGGATTTTAGAATGAGGAATGAAGGCTAGAATGGGGAATGGATGTTAGAATGAGGAATAGATTTCAGAACGAGGGGAATAGATGTTAGAATGGGGAATGGATGTTAGAATGGGGAATGGATGGTAAATTTTGGAATGGATGGTAGAATGGGGTTTGTACATTAGAATGTGGAATGGATGTTAGAATGGGGAATGGATTTTAGAATGGGGAATCGATGTTAGAATGGCGAGTGGATGTAGAATGAGGGTAATGGATGTTAGAATGAGAAGAATGGATATAAGAATGAGGGGAATGGAAGTAGATTGGGGAATGGATGTTAGAATGGAGATTGGATGTTAGAATGGGGAATGAATGTTGGAATGAGATATGGATGTTGGAATGAGGAATGTATGTCAGAATGGGGAATGTATGTTGGAATGGGGAATGGATGTTAGAGTGGGGAATGGATGGGAGAATGAGGGGAATGAAAGGAGATTGGGGAATAGTTGTTAGAATGGGGATTGGATGTTAGAAGGGGGAATGATTGTTAGAATGAGGAATGGATGTTAGAATGAGGAATGGATGTTAGCATGGGGAATGGATGTTAGAATGGGGAATTGATGTTAGAATGAGGGGAATGTATGTTAGAATGAGGGGAACGTATGTTAGAATGGGGAATGGATTTTAGAATGAGGAATGAAGGCTAGAATGGGGAATGGTTGTTAGAATGAGGAATAGATTTCAGAAAGAGGGGAATGGATGATAGAATGGGGAATGGATGTTAGAATGGGGAATGGATGGTAAAATTTGGAATGGATGGTAGAATGGGGTTTGTACATTAGAATGTGAAATGGATGTTAGAATGGGGAATGGATGTTAGAATGGGGAATTGATGTTAGAATGAAGGGAATGTATGTTAGAATGAGGGGAATTGAGGTTAGAATGAGGGGAATGGATGTTAGAATGAGGGGAATGGATGTTAGAATGGAGAATGGATGTTGGAATCGGAAAATGATGTGAGAATGGGGAGTGGATGTAGAATGAGGGGACAGGATGTCAGAATGAGGGGAATGAATGTAAGAATGGGGAATGAATATTTAGAATGGGGAGTGGATGCAGAATGAGGTGAATGGATGTTAGAATGAGGGGAATGGATGTAACAATGAGCGGAATGGATGTGCTAATGGGGAATGGATGTGAGAATGGGGAATGGATGTGAGAATGGGGAATGGATGTGAGAATGGGGAATGGATGTTAGAATGGAGAATGAATGTTAGAATGGGAATGGATGTATGTTAGAATGGGGAATGGAAGTTAGAATGGGGAATGGATGTTACAAATGGGGCAGTGATGTTAGAATGGGGAATGTATCTTGGAATGGGGAATGGATGTTAGAATGGGGAATTGATGTTAGAATGAGGAATGGATGTCAGAATGAGGAATGGATGTCAGAATGGGGAATGAATGAAGAATGGGGAATGGATGTCAGAATGGAGAAAGGATGTTGGAATGGGGAATGGATGTTAGAATGGGAATGGATGTTAGAATGGGGAATGGATGTTAGAATGGGGAATGGATGCTAGAATGGGGAATGGATGTTAGAATGGGGAATGAATGTTAGACTGGGGAATGGCTGTTAGAATGGGGAATGGATGCTAGAATGGGGAATGGATGTGAGAATGCGAAATGGACGCGAGAATGGGGAATGGATGTTAGAATGGAGAATGGATGTGAGAATGGGGAAGTGATGTTAGAATGGGGAATGGATGTTAGAATGGGGAATGGATGATAGAATGGGGAACGTATGTTAGAATGAGGGGAACGTATGTTAGAATGGGGAATGGATTTTAGAATGAGGAATGAAGGCTAGAATGGGGAATGGATGTTAGAATGAGGAATAGATTTCAGAACGAGGGGAATAGATGTTAGAATGGGGAATGGATGTTAGAATGGGGAATGGATGGTAAATTTTGGAATGGATGGTAGAATGGGGTTTGTACATTAGAATGTGGAATGGATGTTAGAATGGGGAATGGATTTTAGAATGGGGAATCGATGTTAGAATGGCGAGTGGATGTAGAATGAGGGTAATGGATGTTAGAATGAGAAGAATGGATATAAGAATGAGGGGAATGGAAGTAGATTGGGGAATGGATGTTAGAATGGAGATTGGATGTTAGAATGGGGAATGAATGTTGGAATGAGATATGGATGTTGGAATGAGGAATGTATGTCAGAATGGGGAATGTATGTTGGAATGGGGAATGGATGTTAGAGTGGGGAATGGATGGGAGAATGAGGGGAATGAAAGGAGATTGGGGAATAGTTGTTAGAATGGGGATTGGATGTTAGAAGGGGGAATGATTGTTAGAATGAGGAATGGATGTTAGAATGAGGAATGGATGTTAGCATGGGGAATGGATGTTAGAATGGGGAATTGATGTTAGAATGAGGAGAATGTATGTTAGAATGAGGGGAACGTATGTTAGAATGGGGAATGGATTTTAGAATGAGGAATGAAGGCTAGAATGGGGAATGGTTGTTAGAATGAGGAATAGATTTCAGAAAGAGGGGAATGGATGATAGAATGGGGAATGGATGTTAGAATGGGGAATGGATGGTAAAATTTGGAATGGATGGTAGAATGGGGTTTGTACATTAGAATGTGAAATGGATGTTAGAATGGGGAATGGATGTTAGAATGGGGAATTGATGTTAGAATGAAGGGAATGTATGTTAGAATGAGGGGAATTGAGGTTAGAATGAGGGGAATGGATGTTAGAATGAGGGGAATGGATGTTAGAATGGAGAATGGATGTTGGAATCGGAAAATGATGTGAGAATGGGGAGTGGATGTAGAATGAGGGGACAGGATGTCAGAATGAGGGGAATGAATGTAAGAATGGGGAATGAATATTTAGAATGGGGAGTGGATGCAGAATGAGGTGAATCGATGTTAGAATGAGGGGAATGGATGTAACAATGAGCGGAATGGATGTGCTAATGGGGAATGGATGTGAGAATGGGGAATGGATGTGAGAATGGGGAATGGATGTGAGAATGGGGAATGGATGTTAGAATGGAGAATGAATGTTAGAATGGGAATGGATGTATGTTAGAATGGGGAATGGAAATTAGAATGGGGAATGGATGTTACAAATGGGGCAGTGATGTTAGAATGGGGAATGTATCTTGGAATGGGGAATGGATGTTAGAATGGGGAATTGATGTTAGAATGAGGAATGGATGTCAGAATGAGGAATGGATGTCAGAATGGGGAATGGATGTCAGAATGGGGAATGAATGAAGAATGGGGAATGGATGTCAGAATGGAGAAAGGATGTTGGAATGGGGAATGGATGTTAGAATGGGAATGGATGTTAGAATGGGGAATGGATGTTAGAATGGGGAATGGATGCTAGAATGGGGAATGGATGTTAGAATGGGGAATGAATGTTAGACTGGGGAATGGCTGTTAGAATGGGGAATGGATGCTAGAATGGGGAATGGATGTGAGAATGCGAAATGGACGCGAGAATGGGGAATGGATGTTAGAATGGAGAATGGATGTGAGAATGGGGAAGTGATGTTAGAATGGGGAATGGATGTTAGAATGGGGAATGGATGATAGAATGGGGAACGTATGTTAGAATGAGGGGAACGTATGTTAGAATGGGGAATGGATTTTAGAATGAGGAATGAAGGCTAGAATGGGGAATGGATGTTAGAATGAGGAATAGATTTCAGAACGAGGGGAATAGATGTTAGAATGGGGAATGGATGTTAGAATGGGGAATGGATGGTAAATTTTGGAATGGATGGTAGAATGGGGTTTGTACATTAGAATGTGGAATGGATGTTAGAATGGGGAATGGATTTTAGAATGGGGAATCGATGTTAGAATGGCGAGTGGATGTAGAATGAGGGTAATGGATGTTAGATGAGAAGAATGGATATAAGAATGAGGGGAATGGAAGTAGATTGGGGAATGGATGTTAGAATGGAGATTGGATGTTAGAATGGGGAATGAATGTTGGAATGAGATATGGATGTTGGAATGAGGAATGTATGTCAGAATGGGGAATGTATGTTGGAATGGGGAATGGATGTTAGAGTGGGGAATGGATGGGAGAATGAGGGGAATGAAAGGAGATTGGGGAATAGTTGTTAGAATGGGGATTGGATGTTAGAAGGGGGAATGATTGTTAGAATGAGGAATGGATGTTAGAATGAGGAATGGATGTTAGCATGGGGAATGGATGTTAGAATGGGGAATTGATGTTAGAATGAGGGGAATGTATGTTAGAATGAGGGGAATTGATGTCAGAATGGGGAACGGATGTCAAAATGGGGAATGGATGTCAGAATGGGGAATGGATGTCAGAATGGAGAAAGGATGTTGGAATGGAGAATGGATGTTAGAATGGGGAATGGATGTTAGAATGGGGAATGGATGGTAGAATGAAGGGAATGGATGTTAGAATGAGGAATGGATGTTAGAATGAGGGGAATGGATGTTAGAATAAGGAATGGATGTTAGAATGAGATATGAATGTTCGAATGGGGAATTGATGTTCGAATGAGGAATGGGTGTTAGAACGGGAATGGATGTTAGAATGGGGAATGGATGTTAGAATGGGGTATCGATGTTAGAATGGGGAATTGATGTCAGAATGGGGAATGTATGTTCGAATGGGGAATTGATTTTAGAATGAGGAATCAAGGTTAGAATGCGGAAAGGATGTTAGAATGGGGAGTGGATGTAGAATGAGGGGACTGGATGTCAGAATTAGGTGAATGGATGTCAGAATGGGAAATGAATGTTAGAATATGGAGTGGATGTAGAATGAGGGGAACTGATGTTAGAATGAGGGGAATGGATGTTAGAATGAGGGGAATGGAAGTCGAATGAGGGGAATGGAAGTAGAATGAGGGAAATGGATGTTAGAATGAGGGGAATGGATGTTAGAATGGGGAATGGATGTTAGAATGAGGGGAATGGAAGTAGAATGAGGGGAATGGATGTTAGAATGAGGGGAATGGATGTTATAATGGGGAATGGATGTTAGAATGAGAGGAATGGATGTTAGAATGTGGGGAATGGATGTTAGAATGGGGAATGGATAGAAGAATGGGGATTGGATTTTCGCATGGGGAATGGATGTTAGAATGGGGAATGGATGTTAGAATGTGGAATGGATGTGAGAATGGGGGATGGATGTAGAATGAGGGGAATGGATGTTAGAATGAGGGGAATGGATGTAGAATGAGGGGATTGGATGTCAGAATTAGAGGAATGGATGTCAGAATGGGGAATGAATGTTAGGATGGGGAGTGGATGGAAAATGAGGGGAATTGATGTTAGAATGAGGGGAATGGATGTAAGATTGAGGGGAATGGTAGTAGATTGGGGAATGGATGTAAGAATGAGGGGAATGGATGTTAGAATGAGGGGAATGGATGTCAGAATGGGGAATGTATGTTAGAATGTGGAGTGGATGTAGAATGAGGGAAACTGATGTTAGAATGAGGGGAATGGATTTAAGAATGAGGTGACTGAATGTCAGAATTAGGGGAATGGATGTCAGAATGGGGAATAAATGTTAGAATATGGAGTTGATGTAGAATGAGGGGAATTGATTTTAGAATGAGGGGAATGGATGTAAGAATGAGGGGAATGGAAGTAGAATGAGGGGAATGGATGTTAGAATGAGGGGAATGGAAGTTAGAATGGGGAATGGATGTTAGAATGAGAGGAATGGATGTTAGAATGTGGGGAATGGATGTTAGAATGGGGAATGGATAGACGAATGAGGAATGGATTTTCGCATGGGGAATGGATGTTAGAATGGTAAATGGATGTTAGAATGGGGAATGGATGTTAGAATGGGGAATGGATGTTAGAATGAGGGGAATGGATGTAGAATGAGGGGACTGGATGTCAGAATTAGAGGAATGGATGTCAGAATGGGGAATGAATGTTAGAATGGGGAGTGGATGGAAAATGAGGGGAATTGATGTTAGAATGAGGGGAATGGATGTAAGATTGAGGGGAATGGAAGTAGATTGGGGAATGGATGTGGGAATCAGGGGAATGGATGTTAGAATAAGGGGAATGGATGTTAGAATGATGGGAATGGATGTTAGAATGGGGAATGGATGTCAGAATGGGGAATGGATGTCAGAATGGGGAATGGATGTCAGAATGGGGAAAGTATGTTCGAATGGGGAATGGATGTTAGAATGGGGAAAGGATGTTAGAATGGGGAATGGATGCTAGAATGGGGAACGTATGTTAGGATGAGGGTAACGTATGTTAGAATGGGGAATAGATTTTAGAATGCGGAATGAAGGCTAGAATGGGGAATGGATGTTAGAATGAGGAACAGATTTTAGAAAGTGGGGAATGGATTTTAGAATGGGGAATGGATGTGAGAATGGGGAATTGATGTTAGAAGACGGAATGTATGGTAGAATGGGGAATGGATGTAAGAATGGGGAATGGATGTGAGAATTGGGAAGAGATGCAAGAATGGGGTATGGATGCTAGAATGAAGGGAATGGATGTTAGAATGGGGAATGGATGTTAGAATGGGGAAGTGATGTTAGAATGGGGAATGGATGTTAGAATGGGGAATGTATCTTCGAATGGAGAATGAATGTTAGAATGATGGGAATGGATTTTAGAAAGGGGAATGTATATTAGAAAGGGGATTGGATGTTAGAATGCGAAAAGGATGTTAGAATGAGATGAATTGATGTGAGAATGAGCAATGTTGTTAGAATGGGGAATAGATGTTAGAATGGGAAATGGATGTTAGAATCGGGGAAGGATGTTAAAATGGGGAATGGATATCAGAATGGTAATGGATGTCAGAATGGGGAATGGATGTTAGAATGGGGAATGGATGTGAGAATGAGGGGAGCGGATGTTAGAATGAGGGGAATAGATGTTAGAATGAGGGGAATGGATGTTTGAATGGGGAATGGATTTCAGAATGAGGAATGAAGGTTAGAATGGGGAATGGATGTTAGAATGGGGAATAGATATTAGAATGAGGAATGAAGGTTAGAATGGGGAATGGATGTTAGAATGGGGAATAGATTTTAGAATGGGGGAATGGATGTTAGAATGGGGAATGGATGTTAGAATGGAGAATGGATGTTAGAATGGAGAATGGATGGTAGAATGTGGAATGAATGCTAGAATGGGGAATGGATTATAGAATGGGGAATCGATGTATGTTAGAAAGGGATTGGATGTTGGAATGAGGGAAATGAATATTCGAATGAGGAATGGATGTTCGAATGAGGAATTGATGTTAGAATGGGGAATGGAAGTTAGAATGGGGAATGGATGTTAGAATGGGGAACGGATGTTAGAATGGGGAACGTATGTTAGAATGGGGAACGTATGTTAGAATGAGGGGAACGTATGTTAGAATGGGGAATGGATTTTAGAATGAGGAATGAAGGCTCGAATGGGGAATGGATTTTAGAATGAGGAATAGATTTCAGAAAGAGGGGAATGGATGTTAGAATGGGGAATGGATGGCGGAATGTGGAATGGATGGTAGAATGGGGATTGCACATTAGAATGTGGAATGGATGTTAGAATGGGGAATGGATTTTAGAATGGGGAATCGATGTTAGAATGGCGAGTGGATGTCGAATGAGGGGAATGGATGTTAAAATGAGGTGAATGAAAGGAGATTGGGGATTGGATGTTAGAATGAGGATTGGATGTTTGAATGGGGAATGGTTGTTTGAATGGGGAATGGATGGTAGAATGAGGGGAATGGATGTTAGAATGGGGAATGGATGTGAGAATGAGAAATGGATATGGGAATGGTGAATGAATGGCAGAATGGGGAAAGGATGGTAGAATGAGGAATGGATGTTAGAATGGAGAATGGATGTTGGAATCGGGAATGGATGTGAGAATGAGGGGAATGTATGATAGAATGAGGGGAATGGATGTTAGAATGAGGGAAATGGATGTTAGAATGAGGGGAATGGATATTAGAATGAGGGGAATGGATGTTAGAATGGTGGGAATGGATGTTAGAATGGGGAATTGATTTTTGAATGAGGAATGAAGGTTAGAATGCTGAATGGATGTTAGAATGGGGAATAGATGTTAGAATGAGGGGAAGGGATTTTAGAATGGGGAATGGATGCTAGAATGGGGAATGGATGTTTTTAATGGGGAAGTGATGTTAGAATGGGGAATGGATGTTAGAATGGGGAATGGATGATAGAATGGGGAATGTATATCAGAATGGGGAATGTATCTTTGAATGGGGAATGGATGTTAGAATGGGGAATGGAAGTCAGAATAGGGAATGGATGTTAGAATGAGGAATGGGTGTAAGAATTGGGAATGGATGTTAGAATTGGGAATGAATGTTAGAATTGGGAGTGGATGTAGAATGAGGGGAATGGATGTTAGAATGAGGGGAATGGATGTAAGAATGAGGGGAATGGAAGTGGATTCTGGAATGGATGTTAGAATGGGGAATTGATGTTAGAATGGCGAATGGATGTTGGAATGGGGGAATGGATGTTAGAATGAGTGGAATGGATGTTCGAATGGGGAATGGATGTTCGATTGGGGAATGGATGTGAGAATGGGGAATGGATGTGAGAATGGGGAATGGATGTTAGAATGGGGAATGAATGTTAGAATGGGAATGGATGTATGTTAGAATGGGGAATGGAAGTTAGAATGGGGAATGGATGTTACAAATGGGGAAGTGATGTTAGAATGGGGAATGGATGTTAGAATGGGGAATGGATGATAGAATGGGGAATGTATATCGGAATGGGGATTGTATCTTGGAATGGGGAATGGATGTTAGAATGGGGAATGGATGTCAGAATGGGGAATGGATGTTAGAATGAGGAATGGATGTAAGAATGGGGAATGGATGTTAGAATGAGGGGAATGGATGTAGAATGAGGGGACTGGATGTCAGAATCAGAGGAATGGATGTTAGAATGGGGAATGGATGTTAGAATGGGGAATGGATTTTAGAATGAGGAATGAAGGTTAGAATGCGGAATGGATGTTAGAATGGGGAATAGATGTTAGAATGAGGGGAAGGGATTTTAGAATGGGGAATGGATGTTAGAAATGGGAATGGATGTTTTTAATGGGGAATGGATGGTCGAATGGGAAATGGATGTTTGGCTGGGAAATGGATGGTAGAATGGGGAATAGATGTGAGAATGGGGAATGGATGTGAGAATGGGGAATGGATGATAGAATGGGGAATGTATATCGGAATGGGGAATGTATCTTGGAATGGGGAATGGATGTTAGAATGGGGAATGGATGTCAGAATGGGGAATGGATGTTAGAATGAGGAATGGATGTAAGAATGGGGAATGGATGTTAGAATGAGGGGAATGGATGTAGAATGAGGGGACTGGATGTCAGAATCAGAGGAATGGATGTTAGAATGGGGAATGGATGTTAGAATGGGGAATGGATGTTAGAATGGGGAATGGATGTTAGAATGGGGAATGGATTTTAGAATGAGGAATGAAGGTTAGAATGTGGAATGGATGTTAGAATGGGGAATAGATGTTAGAATGAGGGGAAGGGATTTTAGAATGGGGAATGGATGTTAGAATGGGGAATGGATGTTTTTAATGGGGAATGGATGGTTGAATGGGAAATGGATGTTTGGCTGGGAAATGGATGGTAGAATGGGGAATAGATGTGAGAATGGGGAATGGATGTGAGAATGGGGAATGGATGTTCGAATGGGGAATGGATGTGAGCATGGGGAATAGATGTGAGAACGGGGAATGGATGTTAGAATGGGGATGAATGTTAGAATGGGAATGGATGTATGTTAGAATGGGGAATGGAAGTTAGAATGGGGAATGGATGTTACAAATGCGGAATGGATGTTCCAAATGGGGAAGTGATGTGAGAATGGGGAATGGATGTTAGAATGGGGAATGGATGATAGAATGGGGAATGTATATCAGAATGGGGAATGCGTCTTGGAATGAGGAATGGATGTTAGAATGGGGAATGGATGTTAGAATGGGGAATGGATGTTAGAATGAGGGGAACGTATGTTAGAATGGGGAATGGATGTGAGAATGAGGGGAATGGATGTTAGAATGAGGGGAATGGATGTTAGAATGACGGGAATGGATTTTAGAATGGGGAATGGACTTTTAAAAGGGGAATGGATGTTAGAATGGGGAATGGATGGTAGAATGTGGAATGGATGTAAGAATGGGGAATTGATTTTTGAATGAGGAATGAAGGTTAGAATGCTGAATGGATGTTAGAATGGGGAATAGATGTTAGAATGAGGGGAAGGGATTTTAGAATGGGGAATGGATGTTAGAATGGGGAATGGATGTTTTTAATGGGGAAGTGATGTTAGAATGGGGAATGGATGTTAGAATGGGGAATGGATGATAGAATGGGGAATGTATATCAGAATGGGGAATGTATCTTTGAATGGGGAATGGATGTTAGAATGGGGAATGGAAGTCAGAATAGGGAATGGATGTTAGAATGAGGAATGGGTGTAAGAATTGGGAATGGATGTTAGAATTGGGAGTGGATGTTAGAATTGGGAGTGGATGTAGAATGAGGGGAATGGATGTTAGAATGAGGGGAATGGATGTAAGAATGAGGGGAATGGAAGTGGATTCTGGAATGGATGTTAGAATGGGGAATTGATGTTAGAATGGCGAATGGATGTTGGAATGGGGAATGGATGTTAGAATGAGTGGAATGGATGTTCGAATGGGGAATGGATGTTCGATTGGGGAATGGATGTGAGAATGGGGAATGGATGTGAGAATGGGGAATGGATGTGAGAATGGGGAATGAATGTTAGAATGGGAATGGATGTATGTTAGAATGGGGAATGGAAGTTAGAATGGGGAATGGATGTTACAAATGGGGAAGTGATGTTAGAATGGGGAATGGATGTTAGAATGGGGAATGGATGATAGAATGGGGAATGTATATCGGAATGGGGAATGTATCTTGGAATGGGGAATGGATGTTATAATGGGGAATGGATGTCAGAATGGGGAATGGATGTTAGAATGAGGAATGGATGTAAGAATGGGGAATGGATGTTAGAATGAGGGGGATGGATGTAGAATGAGGGGACTGGATGTCAGAATCAGAGGAATGGATGTTAGAATGGGGAATGGATGTTAGAATGGGGAATGGATGTTAGAATGGGGAATGGATGTTAGAATGGGGAATGGATTTTAGAATGAGGAATGAAGGTTAGAATGCGGAATGGATGTTAGAATGGGGAATAGATGTTAGAATGAGGGGAAGGGATTTTAGAATGGGGAATGGATGTTAGAATGGGGAATGGATGTTTTTAATGGGGAATGGATGGTCGAATGGGAAATGGATGTTTGGCTGGGAAATGGATGGTAAAATGGGGAATAGATGTGAGAATGGGGAATGGATGTGAGAATGGGGAATGGATGTTCGAATGGGGAATGGATGTGAGAATGGGGAATAGATGTGAGAACGGGGAATGGATGTTAGAATGGGGATGAATGTTAGAATGGGAATGGATGTATGTTTGAATGGGGAATGGAAGTTAGAATGGGGAATGGATGTTACAAATGCGGAATGGATGTTCCAAATGGGGAAGTGATGTGAGAATGGGGAATGGATGTTAGAATGGGGAATGGATGATAGAATGGGTAATGTATATCAGAATGGGGAATGTGTCTTGGAATGAGGAATGGATGTTAGAATGGGGAATGGATGTTAGAATGGGGAATGGATGTTAGAATGAGGGGAACGTATGTTAGAATGGGGAATGGATGTGAGAATGAGGGGAATGGATGTTAGAATGAGGGGAATGGATGTTAGAATGACGGGAATGGATTTTAGAATGGGGAATGGACTTTTAAAAGGGGAATGGATGTTAGAATGGGGAATGGATGGTAGAATGTGGAATGGATGTAAGAATGGGGAGTGGATGTAGAATGAGGGGACTGGATGTCAGAATCAGAGGAATGGATGTTAGAATGGGGAATGGATGTTAGAATGGGGAATGGATTTTAGAATGGGGAATCGATGTTAGAATGGCGAGTGAATGTCGAATGAGGGGAATGGATGTTAAAATGAGGTGAATGAAAGGAGATTGGGGAATGGATGTTAGAATGAGGATTGGATGTTTGAATGGGGAATGGTTGTTTGAATGGGGAATGGATGGTCGAATGAGGGGAATGGATGTTAGAATGGGGAATGGATGTGAGAATGAGAAATGGATATGGGAATGGTGAATGAATGGCAGAATGGGGAAAGGATGGTAGAATGAGGAATGGATGTTAGAATGGAGAATGGATGTTGGAATCGGGAATGGATGTGAGAATGAGGGGAATGTATGATAGAATGAGGGGAATGGATGTTAGAATGAGGGAAATGGATGTTAGAATGAGGCGAATGGATATTAGAATGAGGGTAATGGATGTTAGAATGGTGGGAATGGATGTTAGAATGGGGAATTGATTTTTGAATGAGGAATGAAGGTTAGAATGCTGAATGGATGTTAGAATGGGGAATAGATGTTAGAATGAGGGGAAGGGATTTTAGAATGGGGAATGGATGTTAGAATGGGGAATGGATGTTTTTAATGGGGAAGTGATGTTAGAATGGGGAATGGATGTTAGAATGTGGAATGGATGAAGAATGGGGAATGTATATCAGAATGGGGAATGTATCTTTGAATGGGGAATGGATGTTAGAATGGGGAATGGAAGTCAGAATAGGGAATGGATGTTAGAATGAGGAATGGGTGTAAGAATTGGGAATGGATGTTAGAATTGGGAATGAATGTTAGAATTGGGAGTGGATGTAGAATGAGGGGAATGGATGTTAGAATGAGGGGAATGGATGTAAGAATGAGGGGAATGGAAGTGGATTCTGGAATGGATGTTAGAATGGGGAATTGATGTTAGAATGGCGAATGGATGTTGGAATGGGGAATGGATGTTAGAATGAGTGGAATGGATGTTCGAATGGGGAATGGATGTTCGATTGGGGAATGGATGTGAGAATGGGGAATGGATGTGAGAATGGGGAATGGATGTTAGAATGGGGAATGAATGTTAGAATGGGAATGGATGTATGTTAGAATGGGGAATGGAAGTTAGAATGGGGAATGGATGTTACAAATGGGGAAGTGATGTTAGAATGGGGAATGGATGTTAGAATGGGGAATGGATGATAGAATGGGGAATGTATGTCGGAATGGGGAATGTATCTTGGAATGGGAAATGGATGTTAGAATGGGGAATGGATGTCAGAATGGGGAATGGATGTTAGAATGAGGAATGGATGTAAGAATGGGGAATGGATGTTAGAATGAGGGGAATGGATGTAGAATGAGGGGACTGGATGTCAGAATCAGAGGAATGGATGTTAGAATGGGGAATGGATGTTAGAATGGGGAATGGATGTTAGAATGGGGAATGGATGTTAGAATGGGGAATGGATTTTAGAATGAGGAATGAAGGTTAGAATGTGGAATGGATGTTAGAATGGGGAATAGATGTTCGAATGAGGGGAAGGGATTTTAGAATGGGGAATGGATGTTAGAATGGGGAATGGATGTTTTTAATGGGGAATGGATGGTTGAATGGGAAATGGATGTTTGGCTGGGAAATGGATGGTAGAATGGGGAATAGATGTGAGAATGGGGAATGGATGTGAGAATGGGGAATGGATGTTCGAATGGGGAATGGATGTGAGAATGGGGAATGGATGTTACAAATGCGGAATGGATGTTCCAAATGGGGAAGTGATGTGAGAATGGGGAATGGATGTTAGAATGGGGAATGGATGATAGAATGGGGAATGTATATCAGAATGGGGAATGTGTCTTGGAATGAGGAATGGATGTTAGAATGGGGAATGGATGTTAGAATGGGGAATGGATGTTAGAATGAGGGGAACGTATGTTAGAATGGGGAATGGATGTGAGAATGAGGGGAATGGATGTTAGAATGAGGGGAATGGATGTTAGAATGACGGGAATGGATTTTAGAATGGGGAATGGACTTTTAAAAGGGGAATGGATGTTAGAATGGGGAATGGATGGTAGAATGTGGAATGGATGTAAGAATGGGGAATTGATTTTTGAATGAGGAATGAAGGTTAGAATGCTGAATGGATGTTAGAATGGGGAATAGATGTTAGAATGAGGGGAAGGGATTTTAGAATGGGGAATGGATGTTAGAATGGGGAATGGATGTTTTTAATGGGGAAGTGATGTTAGAATGGGGAATGGATGTTAGAATGGGGAATGGATGATAGAATGGGGAATGTATATCAGAATGGGGAATGTATCTTTGAATGGGGAATGGATGTTAGAATGGGGAATGGAAGTCAGAATAGGGAATGGATGTTAGAATGAGGAATGGGTGTAAGAATTGGGAATGGATGTTAGAATTGGGAGTGGATGTTAGAATTGGGAGTGGATGTAGAATGAGGGGAATGGATGTTAGAATGAGGGGAATGGATGTAAGAATGAGGGGAATGGAAGTGGATTCTGGAATGGATGTTAGAATGGGGAATTGATGTTAGAATGGAGAATGGATGTTGGAATGGGGAATGGATGTTAGAATGAGTGGAATGGATGTTCGAATGGGGAATGGATGTTCGATTGGGGAATGGATGTGAGAATGGGGAATGGATGTGAGAATGGGGAATGGATGTTAGAATGGGGAATGAATGTTAGAATGGGAATGGATGTATGTTAGAATGGGGAATGGAAGTTAGAATGGGGAATGGATGTTACAAATGGGGAAGTGATGTTAGAATGGGGAATGGATGTTAGAATGGGGAATGGATGATAGAATGGGGAATGTATATCGGAATGGGGAATGTATCTTGGAATGGGGAATGGATGTTATAATGGGGAATGGATGTCAGAATGGGGAATGGATGTTAGAATGAGGAATGGATGTAAGAATGGGGAATGGATGTTAGAATGAGGGGAATGGATGTAGAATGAGGGGACTGGATGTCAAAATCAGAGGAATGGATGTTAGAATGGGGAATGGATGTTAGAATGGGGAATGGATGTTAGAATGGGGAATGGATGTTAGAATGGGGAATGGATTTTAGAATGAGGAATGAAGGTTAGAATGCGGAATGGATGTTAGAATGGGGAATAGATGTTAGAATGAGGGGAAGGGATTTTAGAATGGGGAATGGATGTTAGAATGGGGAATGGATGTTTTTAATGGGGAATGGATGGTCGAATGGGAAATGGATGTTTGGCTGGGAAATGGATGGTAGAATGGGGAATAGATGTGAGAATGGGGAATGGATGTGAGAATGGGGAATGGATGTTCGAATGGGGAATGGATGTGAGAATGGGGAATAGATGTGAGAACGGGGAATGGATGTTAGAATGGGGATGAATGTTAGAATGGGAATGGATGTATGTTAGAATGGGGAATGGAAGTTAGAATGGGGAATGGATGTTACAAATGCGGAATGGATGTTCCAAATGGGGAAGTGATGTGAGAATGGGGAATGGATGTTAGAATGGGGAATGGATGTTAGAATGGGGAATGGATGTTAGAATGACGGGAACGTATGTTAGAATGGGGAATGGATGTGAGAATGAGGGGAATGGATGTTAGAATGAGGGGAATGGATGTTAGAATGACGGGACTGGATTTTAGAATGGGGAATGGACTTTTAAAAGGGGAATGGATGTTAGAATGGGGAATGGATGGTAGAATGTGGAATGGATGTAAGAATGGGGAGTGGATGTAGAATGAGGGGACTGGATGTCAGAATCAGAGGAATGGATGTTAGAATGGGGAATGGATAGAATGGGGAATGGATTTTAGAATGGGGAATCGATGTTAGAATGGCGAGTGGATGTCGAATGAGGGGAATGGATGTTAAAATGAGGTGAATGAAAGGAGATTGGGGAATGGATGTTAGAATGAGGATTGGATGTTTGAATGGGGAATGGTTGTTTGAATGGGGAATGGATGGTAGAATGAGGGGAATGGATGTTAGAATGGGGAATGGATGTGAGAATGAGAAATGGATATGGGAATGGTGAATGAATGGCAGAATGGGGAAAGGATGGTAGAATGAGGAATGGATGTTAGAATGGAGAATGGATGTTGGAATCGGGAATGGATGTGAGAATGAGGGGAATGTATGATAGAATGAGGGGAATGGATGTTAGAATGAGGGAAATGGATGTTAGAATGAGGGGAATGGATATTAGAATGAGGGGAATGGATGTTAGAATGGTGGGAATGGATGTTAGAATGGGGAATTGATTTTTGAATGAGGAATGAAGGTTAGAATGCTGAATGGATGTTAGAATGGGGAATAGATGTTAGAATGAGGGGAAGGGATTTTAGAATGGGGAATGGATGTTAGAATGGGGAATGGATGTTTTTAATGGGGAAGTGATGTTAGAATGGGGAATGGATGTTAGAATGTGGAATGGATGATAGAATGGGGAATGTATATCAGAATGGGGAATGTATCTTTGAATGGGGAATGGATGTTAGAATGGGGAATGGAAGTCAGAATAGGGAATGGATGTTAGAATGTGGAATGGGTGTAAGAATTGGGAATGGATGTTAGAATTGGGAATGAATGTTAGAATTGGGAGTGGATGTAGAATGAGGGGAATGGATGTTAGAATGAGGGGAATGGATGTAAGAATGAGGGGAATGGAAGTGGATTCTGGAATGGATGTTAGAATGGGGAATTGATGTTAGAATGGCGAATGGATGTTGGAATGGGGAATGGATGTTAGAATGAGTGGAATGGATGTTCGAATGGGGAATGGATGTTCGATTGGGGAATGGATGTGAGAATGGGGAATGGATGTGAGAATGGGGAATGGATGTTAGAATGGGGAATGAATGTTAGAATGGGAATGGATGTATGTTAGAAGGGGGAATGGAAGTTAGAATGGGGAATGGATGTTACAAATGGGGAAGTGATGTTAGAATGGGGAATGGATGTTAGAATGGGGAATGGATGATAGAATGGGGAATGTATATCGGAATGGGGAATGTATCTTGGAATGGGGAATGGATGTTAGAATGGGGAATGGATGTCAGAATGGGGAATGAATGTTAGAATGAGGAATGGATGTATGTTAGAAGGGGGAATGGAAGTTAGAATGGGGAATGGATGTTACAAATGGGGAAGTGATGTTAGAATGGGGAATGGATGTTAGAATGGGGAATGGATGATAGAATGGGGAATGTATATCGGAATGGGGAATGTATCTTGGAATGGGGAATGGATGTTAGAATGGGGAATGGATGTCAGAATGGGGAATGGATGTTAGAATGAGGAATGGATGTAAGAATGGGGAATGGATGTTAGAATGAGGGGAATGGATGTAGAATGAGGGGACTGGATGTCAGAATCAGAGGAATGGATGTTAGAATGGGGAATGGATGTTAGAATGGGGAATGGATGTTAGAATGGGGAATGGATGTTAGAATGGGGAATGGATTTTAGAATGAGGAATGAAGGTTAGAATGTGGAATGGATGTTAGAATGGGGAATAGATGTTAGAATGAGGGGAAGGGATTTTAGAATGGGGAATGGATGTTAGAATGGGGAATGGATGTTTTTAATGGGGAATGGATGGTTGAATGGGAAATGGATGTTTGGCTGGGAAATGGATGGTAGAATGGGGAATAGATGTGAGAATGGGGAATGGATGTGAGAATGGGGAATGGATGTTGGAATGGGGAATGGATGTGAGAATGGGGAATAGATGTGAGAACGGGGAATGGATGTTAGAATGGGGATGAATGTTAGAATGGGAATGGATGTATGTTAGAATGGGGAATGGAAGTTAGAATGGGGAATGGATGTTACAAATGCGGAATGGATGTTCCAAATGGGGAAGTGATGTGAGAATGGGGAATGGATGTTAGAATGGGGAATGGATGATAGAATGGGGAATGTATATCAGAATGGGGAATGTGTCTTGGAATGAGGAATGGATGTTAGAATGGGGAATGGATGTTAGAATGGGGAATGGATGTTAGAATGAGGGGAACGTATGTTAGAATGGGGAATGGATGTGAGAATGAGGGGAATGGATGTTAGAATGAGGGGAATGGATGTTAGAATGACGGGAATGGATTTTAGAATGGGGAATGGACTTTTAAAAGGGGAATGGATGTTAGAATGGGGAATGGATGGTAGAATGTGGAATGGATGTAAGAATGGGGAATTGATTTTTGAATGAGGAATGAAGGTTAGAATGCTGAATGGATGTTAGAATGGGGAATAGATGTTAGAATGAGGGGAAGGGATTTTAGAATGGGGAATGGATGTTAGAATGGGGAATGGATGTTTTTAATGGGGAAGTGATGTTAGAATGGGGAATGGATGTTAGAATGGGGAATGGATGATAGAATGGGGAATGTATATCAGAATGGGGAATGTATCTTTGAATGGGGAATGGATGTTAGAATGGGGAATGGAAGTCAGAATAGGGAATGGATGTTAGAATGAGGAATGGGTGTAAGAATTGGGAATGGATGTTAGAATTGGGAATGGATGTTAGAATTGGGAGTGGATGTAGAATGAGGGGAATGGATGTTAGAATGAGGGGAATGGATGTAAGAATGAGGGGAATGGAAGTGGATTCTGGAATGGATGTTAGAATGGGGAATTGATGTTAGAATGGAGAATGGATGTTGGAATGGGGAATGGATGTTAGAATGAGTGGAATGGATGTTCGAATGGGGAATGGATGTTCGATTGGGGAATGGATGTGAGAATGGGGAATGGATGTGAGAATGGGGAATGGATGTTAGAATGGGGAATGAATGTTAGAATGGGAATGGATGTATGTTAGAATGGGGAATGGAAGTTAGAATGGGGAATGGATGTTACAAATGGGGAAGTGATGTTAGAATGGGGAATGGATGTTAGAATGGGGAATGGATGATAGAATGGGGAATGTATATCGGAATGGGGAATGTATCTTGGAATGGGGAATGGATGTTAGAATGGGGAATGGATGTCAGAATGGGGAATGGATGTTAGAATGAGGAATGGATGTAAGAATGGGGAATGGATGTTAGAATGAGGGGAATGGATGTAGAATGAGGGGACTGGATGTCAGAATCAGAGGAATGGATGTTAGAATGGGGAATGGATGTTAGAATGGGGAATGGATGTTAGAATGGGGAATGGATGTTAGAATGGGGAATGGATTTTAGAATGAGGAATGAAGGTTAGAATGCGGAATGGATGTTAGAATGGGGAATAGATGTTAGAATGAGGGGAAGGGATTTTAGAATGGGGAATGGATGTTAGAATGGGGAATGGATGTTTTTAATGGGGAATGGATGGTCGAATGGGAAATGGATTTTTGGCTGGGAAATGGATGGTAGAATGGGGAATAGATGTGAGAATGGGGAATGGATGTGAGAATGGGGAATGGATGTTCGAATGGGGAATGGATGTGAGAATGGGGAATAGATGTGAGAACGGGGAATGGATGTTAGAATGGGGATGAATGTTAGAATGGGAATGGATGTATGTTAGAATGGGGAATGGAAGTTAGAATGGGGAATGGATGTTACAAATGCGGAATGGATGTTCCAAATGGGGAAGTGATGTGAGAATGGGGAATGGATGTTAGAATGGGGAATGGATGTTAGAATGGGGAATGGATGTTAGAATGACGGGAACGTATGTTAGAATATGGAATGGATGTGAGAATGAGGGGAATGGATGTTAGAATGAGGGGAATGGATGTTAGAATGACGGGACTGGATTTTAGAATGGGGAATGGACTTTTAAAAGGGGAATGGATGTTAGAATGGGGAATGGATGGTAGAATGTGGAATGGATGTAAGAATGGGGAGTGGATGTAGAATGAGGGGACTGGATGTCAGAATCAGAGGAATGGATGTTAGAATGGGGAATGGATAGAATGGGGAATGGATTTTAGAATGGGGAATCGATGTTAGAATGGCGAGTGGATGTCGAATGAGGGGAATGGATGTTAAAATGAGGTGAATGAAAGGAGATTGGGGAATGGATGTTAGAATGAGGATTGGATGTTTGAATGGGGAATGGTTGTTTGAATGGGGAATGGATGGTAGAATGAGGGGAATGGATGTTAGAATGGGGAATGGATGTGAGAATGAGAAATGGATATGGGAATGGTGAAAGAATGGCAGAATGGGGAAAGGATGGTAGAATGAGGAATGGATGTTAGAATGGAGAATGGATGTTGGAATCGGGAATGGATGTGAGAATGAGGGGAATGTATGATAGAATGAGGGGAATGGATGTTAGAATGAGGGAAATGGATGTTAGAATGAGGGGAATGGATATTAGAATGAGGGGAATGGATGTTAGAATGGTGGGAATGGATGTTAGAATGGGGAATTGATTTTTGAATGAAGAATGAAGGTTAGAATGCTGAATGGATGTTAGAATGGGGAATAGATGTTAGAATGAGGGGAAGGGATTTTAGAATGGGGAATGGATGTTAGAATGGGGAATGGATGTTTTTAATGGGGAAGTGATGTTAGAATGGGGAATGGATGTTAGAATGTGGAATGGATGAAAGAATGGGGAATGTATATCAGAATGGGGAATGTATCTTTGAATGGGGAATGGATGTTAGAATGGGGAATGGAAGTCAGAATAGGGAATGGATGTTAGAATGAGGAATGGGTGTAAGAATTGGGAATGGATGTTAGAATTGGGAATGAATGTTAGAATTGGGAGTGGATGTAGAATGAGGGGAATGGATGTTAGAATGAGGGGAATGGATGTAAGAATGAGGGGAATGGAAGTGGATTCTGGAATGGATGTTAGAATGGGGAATTGATGTTAGAATGGCGAATGGATGTTGGAATGGGGAATGGATGTTAGAATGAGTGGAATGGATGTTCGAATGGGGAATGGATGTTCGATTGGGGAATGGATGTGAGAATGGGGAATGGATGTGAGAATGGGGAATGGATGTTAGAATGGGGAATGAATGTTAGAATGGGAATGGATGTATGTTAGAAGGGGGAATGGAAGTTAGAATGGGGAATGGATGTTACAAATGGGGAAGTGATGTTAGAATGGGGAATGGATGTTAGAATGGGGAATGGATGATAGAATGGGGAATGTATATCGGAATGGGGAATGTATCTTGGAATGGGGAATGGATGTTAGAATGGGGAATGGATGTCAGAATGGGGAATGGATGTTAGATTGAGGAATGGATGTAAGAATGGGGAATGGATGTTAGAATGAGGGGAATGGATGTAGAATGAGGGGACTGGATGTCAGAATCAGAGGAATGGATGTTAGAATGGGGAATGGATATTAGAATGGGGAATGGATGTTAGAATGGGGAATGGATGTTAGAATGGGGAATGGATTTTAGAATGAGGAATGAAGGTTAGAATGTGGAATGGATGTTAGAATGGGGAATAGATGTTAGAATGAGGGGAAGGGATTTTAGAATGGGGAATGGATGTTAGAATGGGGAATGGATGTTTTTAATGGGGAATGGATGGTTGAATGGGAAATGTATGTTTGGCTGGGAAATGGATGGTAGAATGGGGAATAGATGTGAGAATGGGGAATGGATGTGAGAATGGGGAATGGATGTTCGAATGGGGAATGGATGTGAGAATGGGGAATAGATGTGAGAACGGGGAATGGATGTTAGAATGGGGATGAATGTTAGAATGGGAATGGATGTATGTTAGAATGGGGAATGGAAGTTAGAATGGGGAATGGATGTTACAAATGCGGAATGGATGTTCCAAATGGGGAAGTGATGTGAGAATGGGGAATGGATGTTAGAATGGGGAATGGATGATAGAATGGGGAATGTATATCAGAATGGGGAATGTGTCTTGGAATGAGGAATGGATGTTAGAATGGGGAATGGATGTTAGAATGGGGAATGGATGTTAGAATGAGGGGAACGTATGTTAGAATGGGGAATGGATGTGAGAATGAGGGGAATGGATGTTAGAATGAGGGGAATGGATGTTAGAATGACGGGAATGGATTTTAGAATGGGGAATGGACTTTTAAAAGGGGAATGGATGTTAGAATGGGGAATGGATGGTAGAATGTGGAATGGATGTAAGAATGGGGAATTGATTTTTGAATGAGGAATGAAGGTTAGAATGCTGAATGGATGTTAGAATGGGGAATAGATGTTAGAATGAGGGGAAGGGATTTTAGAATGGGGAATGGATGTTAGAATGGGGAATGGATGTTTTTAATGGGGAAGTGATGTTAGAATGGGGAATGGATGTTAGAATGGGGAATGGATGATAGAATGGGGAATGTATATCAGAATGGGGAATGTATCTTTGAATGGGGAATGGATGTTAGAATGGGGAATGGAAGTCAGAATAGGGAATGGATGTTAGAATGAGGAATGGGTGTAAGAATTGGGAATGGATGTTAGAATTGGGAATGGATGTTAGAATTGGGAGTGGATGTAGAATGAGGGGAATGGATGTTAGAATGAGGGGAATGGATGTAAGAATGAGGGGAATGGAAGTAGATTCTGGAATGGATGTTAGAATGGGGAATTGATGTTAGAATGGCGAATGGATGTTGGAATGGGGAATGGATGTTAGAATGAGTGGAATGGATCTTCGAATGGGGAATGGATGTTCGATTGGGGAATGGATGTGAGAATGGGGAATGGATGTGAGAATGGGGAATGGATGTTAGAATGGGGAATGAATGTTAGAATGGGAATGGATGTATGTTAGAATGGGGAATGGAAGTTAGAATGGGGAATGGATGTTACAAATGGGGAAGTGATGTTAGAATGGGGAATGGATGTTAGAATGGGGAATGGATGATAGAATGGGGAATGTATATCGGAATGGGGAATGTATCTTGGAATGGGGAATGGATGTTAGAATGGGGAATGGATGTCAGAATGGGGAATGGATGTTAGAATGAGGAATGGATGTAAGAATGGGGAATGGATGTTAGAATGAGGGGAATGGATGTAGAATGAGGGGACTGGATGTCAGAATCAGAGGAATGGATGTTAGAATGGGGAATGGATGTTAGAATGGGGAATGGATGTTAGAATGGGGAATGGATGTTAGAATGGGGAATGGATTTTAGAATGAGGAATGAAGGTTAGAATGTGGAATGGATGTTAGAATGGGGAATAGATGTTAGAATGAGGGGAAGGGATTTTAGAATGGGGAATGGATGTTAGAATGGGGAATGGATGTTTTTAATGGGGAATGGATGGTCGAATGGGAAATGGATTTTTGGCTGGGAAATGGATGGTAGAATGGGGAATAGATGTGAGAATGGGGAATGGATGTGAGAATGGGGAATGGATGTTCGAATGGGGAATGGATGTGAGAATGGGGAATAGATGTGAGAACGGGGAATGGATGTTAGAATGGGGATGAATGTTAGAATGGGAATGGATGTATGTTAGAATGGGGAATGGAAGTTAGAATGGGGAATGGATGTTACAAATGCGGAATGGATGTTCCAAATGGGGAAGTGATGTGAGAATGGGGAATGGATGTTAGAATGGGGAATGGATGATAGAATGGGTAATGTATATCAGAATGGGGAATGTGTCTTGGAATGAGTAATGGATGTTAGAATGGGGAATGGATGTTAGAATGGGGAATGGATGTTAGAATGAGGGGAACGTATGTTAGAATGGGGAATGGATGTGAGAATGAGGGGAATGGATGTTAGAATGAGGGGAATGGATGTTAGAATGACGGGAATGGATTTTAGAATGGGGAATGGACTTTTAAAAGGGGAATGGATGTTAGAATGGGGAATGGATGGTAGAATGTGGAATGGATGTAAGAATGGGGAGTGGATGTAGAATGAGGGGACTGGATGTCAGAATCAGAGGAATGGATGTTAGAATGGGGAATGGATGTTAGAATGGGGAATGGATTTTAGAATGAGGAATGAAGGTTAGAAAGCGGAATGGATGTTAGAATGGGGAATGGATGTTAGAATGGGGAATTGATGTTAGAATGGGGAATGGATTTTAGAATGAGGAATGAAGGTTATAATGCAGAATGGATGTTAGAATGAGAGAATGCATGGTAGAATGAAGGGAATGGATGTAAGAATGAGGGGAATGGATGTAAGAATGAGGGGAATGGATGTTAGAATGAGGGGAATGGATGTAAGATTGAGGGGAATGGAAGTAGATTGGGAAATGGATGTAAGAATGAGTGGAATGGATGTTAGAATGAGGGGAATGGATGTCAGAATGGGGAATGAATGTTAGACTGGGGAGTGGATGTAGAATGAGGGAAACTGATGTTAGAATGAGGGGAATGGATGTAAGAATGAGGGGAATGGATGTCAGAATGGGGAATGTATGTTAGAATGGGGAGTGGAAATAGAATGAGGGAAACTGATGTTAGAATGAGGGAAATGGATGTAAGAATGAGGGGACTGAATGCCAGAATTAGCGGAATGGATGTCAGAATAGGAAATGAATGTTAGAATGGGGAGTGGATGGAGAATGAGGGGAATTGATGTTAGAATGAGGGGAATGGATGTAAGAATGAGGGGAATGGAAGTAACATAGAAACATAGAAACATAGAAAATAGTTGCAGGAGTAGGCCATTTGGCACTTCGAGCCTACACCACCATTCAATAAGATCATGGCTGATCATTCCCTCAGTACCCCTTTCCTGCTTTCTCTCCATACCCCTTGATCCTCTTAGCTGTGAGGGCCATATCGAACTCCCTCTTGAATATATCCAATGAACTGGCATCAACAACTCTCTGCGGCAGGGAATTCTAAAGGTTAACAACTCTCTGAGTGAAGAAGTTTCTCCTCATCTCAATCCAAAATGGCCTACCCCTTATCCTAAGGCTGTGTCCACTGGTTCTGGATTCTAGAATGGTGAATGGATGTTAGAATGGTGAGTGGTTGCAGAATTAGCGGAATGGATGTTAGAATTGGGAATAGATGTTAGAATGAGGGGAATGGATTTTAGAATACGGAATGGATGTTAGAATGGGGATTGGATGGTAGAATGGGGAATGGATGGTAGAATGGGGAATGGATGTTAGAATGGAGAATGGATCTAGAATGAGGGGACTGGATTTCAGAATTAGGGGAATGGATATCAGAATGGGGAATGAATGTTAGAATGAGGGGAATGGATGTTAGAATGATGGGAATAGATGTTAGAATGAGAGGAATGGATTTTAGAATGGGGAATGGAAGGTAGAATGGGGAATGGATGTTAGAATGGAGAATGGCTGTAGAATGAGGGGACTGGATGTCAGAATTAGGGGAATGGATGTCAGAATGGGGAATGAATGTTAGAATGAGAGGAATTGATTTTAGAATGGGGAATGGATGGTAGAATGGGGAGTGGATGGTAGAATGGGGAATGTATGGTAAAATGGGGAATGGATTGTAGAATGGGGAATGGATGTTAGAATGGTGAGTGGTTGCAGAATGAGCGGAATGGATGTTAGAATGGGGAATAGATGTTAGAATGAGGGGAATGGATTTTAGAATACGGAATGGATGTTAGAATGGGGATTGGATGGTAGAATAGTGATTGAATGGTAGAATGGGGAATGGATGTTAGAATGAGGGGAATGGATGTTAGAATTGGGAATGGATGTTGGAATGAGGGGAATGGATGTTAGAATGGGGAATGGATGCAAGAATGGGGAATGGATATTAGAATGGGGAATGGATGTTAGAATGGGAAATGGATGTATGTTAGAATGGGGAATGGATGTATGTTAGAATGGGGAATGGATGTTAGAATGAAGGGAATGGATGTTAGAATGAGGAATGGATGTTAGAATGAGGGGAATGGATGTTAGAATAAGGAATGGGTGTTCGAATGAGATATGAATGTTCGAATGAGGAATGGATGTTCGAATGAGGAATGGATGTTAGAGTGGGAATGGATGTTAGAATGGGGAATGGATGTTAGAATGGGGAATGGATGTTAGAATGGGGAATCGACGTTAGAATGGGGAATTGATGTCAGAATGGGGAATGTATGTTCGAATGGGGAGTGGATGGAAAATCAGGGGAATTGATGTTAGAATGAGGGGAATGGATGTAAGATTGAGGGGAATGGAAGTGGATTGGGGAATGGATGTAAGAATGAGAGGAATGGATGTTATAATGAGGGGAATGGATGTCAGAATGGGGAATGAATGTTAGAATGGGGAGTGTATGGTAGAATGGGGAATGTATGGTAGAATGGGGAATGGATTACAGAATGGGGAATGGATGTTAGAATGGTGAGTGGTTGCAGAATGAGCGGAATGGATTTCAGAATTAGGTGAATGGATGTCAGAATGGGGAATGAATGTTAGAATATGGAGTGGATGTAGAATGAGGGGAATTGATGTTAGAATGAGGGGAATGGATGTAAGAATGAGGGGAATGGAAGTCGAATGAGGGGAATGGATGTTAGAATGAGGGGAATGGATGATAGAATTTGGATGGATGTTAGAATGAGAGGAATGGATGTTAGAATGTGGGGAGTGGATGTTAGAATGGGGAATGGATAGAAGAATGGGGAATGGATGTTAGAATGGGGAATGGATGTTAGAATGGGGAATTGATGTTAGAATGGGGAATTGATGTCAGAATGGAGAATGTATGTTCGAATGGGGAATGGATGTTAGAATGAGGGGAAAGTATGTTAGAATGGAGAATGGATGTGAGAATGAGGGGAATGGATGTTAGAATGAGTAATGGATGTTAGAATGGGGAATGGATGTTAGAATGGGGAATGGATGTAGAATGAGGGGAATGGATGTTAGAATGAGGGGAATGGATGTAAGAATGAGGGGAATGGATGTAGAATGAGGGGACTGGATGTCAGAATTAGAGGAATGGATGTCAGAATGGGGAATGAATGTTAGAATGGGGAGTGGATAGAAAATCAGGGGAATTGATGTTAGAATGAGGGGAATGGATGTAAGATTGAGGGGAATGGAAGTAGATTGGGGAATGGATGTAAGAATGAGAGGAATGGATGTTAGAATGAGGGGAATGGATGTCAGAATGGGGAATGAATGTCAGAATGGGGAGTGGATGTAGAATGAGGGAAACTGATGTTAGAATGAGGGGAATGGATGTAAGAATGAGTGGACTGAATGTCAGAATTCGGGGAATGAATGTCAGAATGGGGAATGAATGTTAGAATGGGTTGTGGATGTAGAATCACGGGAATTGATGTTAGAATGAGGGGAATGGATGTCAGAATGAGGGGAATGGAAGTAGATTGGGGAATGGATGTGAGAATGAGGGGATTTGATGTTAGAATGAGGGGCATGGATGTTAGAATGATGGGAATGGATGTTAGAATGGGGAATGGATTTTAGAATGAGGAATGAAGGTTAGAATGCGGAATTGAGGTGAGAATGGGGAATAGATGTTAAAATGAGAGGAATGGATTTTAGAATGGGGAATGCATGGTAGAATGGGGAATTGATTTTAGAATGGGGAATGGATGGTAGAATGGGGAATGAATGTTAGAATGAGAGTAATTGATTTTATAATGCGGAATGGATGGTAGAATGGGGCTTGGATGGTAGAATGGGGAATGTATGGTAGAATGGGGAATGGATTACAGAATGGGGAATGGATGTTAGAATGGTGAGTCGTTGCAGAATGAGCGGAATGGATTTCAGAATTAGGTGAATGGATGTCAGAATGGGGAATGAATGTTAGAATATGGAGTGGATGTAGAATGAGGGGAATTGATGTTGGAATCAGGGGAATGGATGTTAGAATGAGGGGAATGGATGATAGAATGTGGAATGGATGTTAGAATGAGAGGAATGGATGTTAGAATGTGGGGAATGGATGTTAGAATGGGAAATGGAGAGAAGAATGGGGAATGGATGTTCGCATGGGGAATGGATGTTAGAATGGGGAATGGATGTTACAATGGGGAATGGATGTTAGAATGGGGAACGGATGTATTTTAGAATGGGGAATGGATGTATATTAGAATGGGGAATGGATGTTAGAAAGAAGGGAATGGATGTTAGAATGAGGAATGGATGTTAGAATGAGGAATCGATGTTAGAATGAGGAATGGACGTTCGAATGAGGTGAATGCATGTTTGAATGAGGAGAATGGATGTTAGAATGGGAAAAGGATGTTAGAATGAGGAATGGATGTTAGTTGAGGAATGGATGTCAGAATAGGGAATGGAGGTTAGAATGGGGAATGGATGTTTGAATGAGGGGAACGTATGTTAGAATGGGGAATGGATGTAAGAATGAGGGAATGGATGTTAAAATGATGGGAATGGATGTTCGAATGATGGGAATGGATGTTCGATTGGGGAATGGATTTTAAAATGAAGAATGAAGGTTAGAATGCGGAACGGATGTGAGAATGGGGAATAGATATTAGAATGAGGGGAATAGATATTAGAATGAGGGGAATGGATTTTAGAATGGGGAATTGATGGGAGAATGGGGAATGGATGGGAGAATGGGGAATGGTTGTTAGAATGGGGAATGGATGTTAGAATGGGGAATGGATGGTAGAATGGGGAATGGATGTTAGAATGGGGATTCGATGTACAATGAGGGGACTGGATGTCAGAATAAGGAGAATGGATGTTAGAATGGGGAATGGATGTTTGTTAGAATGGGGAATGGATGTATGTGAGAATGGGGAATGGATGTTGGAAAGAAGGGAATGGATGTTAGAATGTGGAATGGATGTTAGAATGGGGAATGGATGTTAGAAAGGGGAATGGATGTTAGAATGGGGAATGGATGATAGAATGGGGAATGGATGTTAGAATGGGGAATGTTTGTTAGAATGGGGAATGCATGATAGAATTAGGGGAATGGATTTTAGAATGGGGAAAGGATGTTAGAATGAGGAATGGATGTTAGAAAAGCGAATGGATGTTAAAATGCAGAATGGATGTTCGATTGGGGAATGGATGTCAGAATGGGGAATGGATGTTAGAATGGGGAATGTTTGTTAGAATGGGGAATGCATGATAGAATTAGGGGAATGGATTTTAGAATGAGGAATCGATGTTAGACTGGAGAATGGATGTTCGAATGGGGAATGGATGTTCTAATGGTTTATGGATGTTAGAATGGGGAATGGATGGTAGAATGGGGAATGGATCTTAGAATGGGGATAGGATGATAGAATGGGGAATGGATGTTCGATTGGGGAATTAATCTTAGAATGGGGAATGTTTGTAAGAATGGGGAGTGCATGTTAGAATGAGGGGAATAGATTTTATCAGGAGCAATGGATGTTCGATTGGGGAATGGATGTTAGAATGGAGAATGTTTGTTAGAATGGGGAATGGATGGGAGAATGGGGAATGGATGTTAGAATGGGGAATGGTTGGTAGATGGGGAATGGATGTTAGAATGGGGAGTGGATGTAGAATGAGGGGACTGGATGTCAGAATAAGGGGAATTGATGTTAGAATGGAGAATGGATGCATGTTTCAATGGGGAATGGATGTATGTTAGAATTGGGAATTGATGTTAGAAAGAAGGGAATGGATGTTAGAATGTGGAATGGATGTTAGAATGAGGGGAATCGATGTAAGAATGAGGAATGGACGTTCGAATGAGGAGAATGCATGTTTGAATGAGGGGAATGGATGTTTGAATGAGGAATGGATGTTAGAATCGGGAAAGGATGTTCAAATGAGGAAATGAAGTTAGAATGAGGAATGGATGTTAGAAAAGGGAATGGATGTTAGAATGGGGACTGGATGTTATAATGGGGAATGGATGTTCGATTGGGGAATGGATGTTAGAATGGGGAACGGATATTCGAATGGGGAATGGATGTTAGAATGAGGGGATTGGAATTTTAGAATGGGGAATGGATGTTAGAATGCGGAATAATGGTAGAATGGGGAATGGATGTTAGAATGGGGAGTGGATGTTAGAATGAGGGGACTGGATGTCAGAAACAGCGGATTGGATGTTAGAATGGGGAATTGATGTTAGAATGGGGAATGGATGTTCGAATGGGGAATGGATGATAGAATGGGGAATGTATGTACAATGAGGGGACTGGATGTCAGAATAAGGCGAATGGATGTTATAATGGAGAATGGATGTATGTTAGAATGGGGATGTAAGAAAAAAGGGAAGAAATGTTAGAATGTGGAATGGATGTTAGAATGGGGAAAGGATGTTAGAGTGAGGAATGGATGGTAGAATGCGGAATGGATGTTAGAATGGGGAAAGGATGTTAGAATGAGGAATGGATGTTCGAAAAGGGATTGGATGTTAGAATGGGGAATGGATGTTGGAATGGTGATTGGATGTTCGATTGGGAAATGGATGTCAAAAATGGGGAATGGAAGTTAGAATGGGGAATGGATGTTAGAATGAGGAATGGATGTTAGAAAGGGGAATGGATGTTTGAATGGGGAATGGATGTTAGAATGGGGAATGGATGTTAGAATGGGGAATGGTTGTTAGAATGGGGAATGGATGTTAGAATGGGGAATTGATGTCAGAATGGGGAATGTATGTTCGAATGGGGAATGGATGTTAGAATGCGGGGAAAGTATGTTAGAATGGGGAATGGATGTGAGAATGAGCTGAATGGATGTTAGAATGAGGGTAATGGATGTTAGAATGATGGGAATGGATATTCGAATGGGCAATGGATTTTAGAATGAGGAATCAAGGTTAGAATGCGGAATGGATGTTAGAATGGGGAGTCGATGTAGAATGAGGGGACTGGATGTCAGATTAGGTGAATGGATGTCAGAATGGGAAATGAATGTTAGAATATGGAGTGGATGTAGAATGAGGGGAACTGATGTTAGAATGAGGTGAATGGATGTAAGAATGAGGGGAATGGAAGTAGAATGAGGGGAATGGATGTTCGAATGAGGGAAATGGATGTTAGAATGGGGAATGGATGTTAGAATGAGAGGAATGGATGTTAGGATGTGGGGAATGGATGTTAGAATGGGGAATGGATATAAGAATGGGGAATGGATGTTCGACTGGGGAATGGATGTAAGAATGGGGAATGGATGTATGTTAGAATGGGGAATGGATGTATATTCGAATGGGGAATGGATGTTAAAAAGAAGGGAATGGGTGTTAGAAAGAAGGGAATGGATGTTAGAAAGAAGGGAATGGATGTTAGAATGAAGAATGGATGTTAGAATGAGGAATCGATGTTAGAATGAGGAATGGACATTCGAATGAGGGGAATGCATTTTTGAATGAGGGGAATGGATGTTTGAATGAGGAATGGATGTTAGAATCGGGAATGGATGTTCGAATGAGGACTGGATGTTAGAATGAGGAATGGATGTAAGAATGGGGAAAGGATGTTAGAATCGGGAATGGATGTTAGTTGAGGAATGGATGTCAGAATGGGGAATGGAGGTTACAATGGGGAATGTATGTTAGAATGAGGGGAACGTATGTTAGAATGGGGAATGGATGTTAGAATGAGGGAATGGATGTTAAAATGATGGGAATGGATGTTCGACTGATGGGAATGGATGTTCGATTGGGGAATCGATTTTAAAATGAGGAATGAAGGTTAGAATGCGAAATGGATGTGAGAATGGGGAATGGATGTTAGAATGGGGAATGGATGTTAGAATGGGGAGTGGATGTAGAATGAGGGGACTGGATGTCAGAATAAGGGGAATGGATGTTAGAATGGGGAATGGATGTCTGTGAGAATGGGGAATGGATGTTGGAAAGAAGGGAATGGATGTTAGAATGTGGAATGGATGTTAGAATGAGGGTAATCGGTGTTAGAATGAGGAATGGACGTTCAAATGAGGAGAATGCATGTTTGAATGATGGGAATGGATGTTAGAATCGGGAAAGGATGTTCGAATGAGGAATGGATGTTAGAATGAGGAATGGATGTTCGAATGGGGAAAGGATGTTAGAATGAGGAATGGATGTGAGAAAAGTGAATGGATGTTAGATTGGGGAATGGATGTTCGATTGTGGAATGGATGTGAGAATGGGGAATTGAGGTTAGAATGAGGAATGGATGTCAGAAAGGGGAATGGATGTTAGAATGGGGATTGGATGATAGAATGGGGAAAGGATGTTCGATTGGGGAATGGATGTTAGAATGGGGAATGTTTGTTAGAATGGGAAATGCATGATAGAATTAGGGGAATGGATTTTAGAATGAGGAATCGATGTTAGACTGGGGAATGGAGGTTCGAATGGGGAACGGATTTTCGAATGTGGAATGGATGTTAGAATGAGGGGATTGGATTTTAGAATGGGGAATGGTTGTTAGAATGGGGAATGGATGGTAGAATGGGGAATGGATGTTAGAATGCGGAATGGATGGTAGAATGGGGAATGGATGTTAGAATGGGGAGTGGATGTCGAATGAGGGGACTGGATGTCAGAATCAGAAGAATGTATGCTAGAATGTGGAATGGATGTTAGAATTGGGAATGGATGTTAGAATGGGGAATGGATGATTGTTAGAATGGGGAATGGATGTTAGAATGGGGAGTGGATGTAGAATGAGGGGACTGGATGTCAGAATCAGGGGAACGGATGTTAGAATGGCGAATGGATGTTAGAATGGGGAATGGATGGTAGAATGCGGAATGGATGGTAGAATGGGGAGAGGATATAGAATGAGGGACTGGATGTCAGAATAAGGGGAATGGATGTTAGAATGGAGAATGGATATTAGAATGGGGAATGGATGTTAGAAAGGGGAAAAGATGTTAGAATGAGGAATGGATGTTAGAATGAGGAATGGATGTTCGAATGGGGAAAGGATGTTAGAATGAGGAATGGATGTGATTGGGGAATGGATGTTCGATTGGGGAATGGATGTGAGAATGGGGAATTGAGGTTAGAATGAGGAATGGATGTTGGAAAGGGGAATGGATGTTAGAATGGGGATTGGATGATAGAATGGGGAAAGGATGTTCGATTGGCGGAATGGATGTTAGAATGGGGAATGTTTGTTAGAATGGGAAATGCATGATAGAATTAGGGGAATGGATTTTAGAATGAGGAATCGATGTTAGACTGGGGAATGGAGGTTCGAATGGGGAATGGATTTTCGAATGTGGAATGGATGTTAGAATGAGGGGATTGGATTTTAGAATGGGGAATGGATGGTAGAATGGGGAATGGATGTTAGAATGGGGAATGGATGGTAGAATGGGGAATGGATGTTAGAATGGGGAGTGGATGTCGAAAGAGGGGACTGGATGTCAAAATCAGAAGAATGTATGTTAGAATGTGGAATGGATGTTAGAATAGGGAATGGATGTTGGAATGGGGAATGGATGATTGTGAGAAAATAGGGAATGGATGTTAGAATGAAGGGAATGGATGTTAGAATGGGGAGTGGATGGTAGAATGCGGAATGGATGGTAGAATGGGGAGAGGATATCGAATGAGGGACTGGATGTCAGAATAAGGGGAACGGATGTTAGAATGGCGAATGGATGTTAGAATGGGGAATGGATGGTAGAATGCGGAATGGATGGTAGAATGGGGAGAGGATATAGAATGAGGGACTGGATGTCAGAATAAGGGGAATGGATGTTAGAATGGGGAATGGATGTTAGAATGGGTAATGGATGTTAGAATGGGGAAAATATGTTAGAATGAGGAATGGATGTTAGAATGAGGAATGGATGTTCGAATGGGGAAAGGATGTTAGAATGAGGAATGGATGTGAGAAAAGTGAATGGATGTTAGATTGGGGAATGGATGTTCGATTGGGGAATGGATGTGAGAATGGGGAATTGAGGTTAGAATGAGGAATGGATGTTAGAAAGGGGAATGGATGTTAGAATGAGGATTGGATGATAGAATGGGGAAAAGATGTTCGATTGGGGAATGGGTGTTAGACTGGGGAATGTTTGTTAGAATGGGAAATGCATGATAGAATTAGGGGAATGGATTTTAGAATGAGGAATCGATGTTAGACTGGGGAATGGAGGTTCGAATGGGGAACGGATTTTCGAATGTGGAATGGATGTTAGAATGAGGGGATTGGATTTTAGAATGGGGAATGGTTGTTAGAATGGGGAATGGATGGTAGAATGGGGAATGGATGTTAGAATGCGGAATGGATGTTAGAATAGGGAATAGATGTTAGAATGGGGAATGGATGATTGTTAGAATGGGGAATGGATGTTAGAATGAAGGGAATGGATGTTAGAATGGGGAGTGGATGTTAGAATGGGGAATGGATGGTAGAATGGGGAATGGATGTTTAAATGGGGAGTGGTTGTAGAATGAGGGGACTGGATGTCAGAATCAGGGGAACGGATGTTAGAATGGCAAATGGATGTTAGAATGGGGAATGGATGGTAGAATGCGGAATGGATGGTAGAATGGGGAGAGGATATAGAATGAGGGACTGGATGTCAGAATAAGGGGAATGGATGTTAGAATGGGGAATGGATGTTAGAATGAGGAATGGATGTTAGAATGGGGAAAAGATGTTAGAATGAGGAATGGATGTTAGAATGAGGAATGGATGTTAGAAAAGGGAATGGATGTAAGAATGGGGAATGGATGCTAAAATGGAGAATGGATGATACATTGGGGAATGGATGTCAGAATGGGGAATGGTGGTTCGAATGGGAAATGGATGGTAGAATGGGGAATGGATGTTAGAATGGGGAATGGATATTAGAATGAGGAATGGATGTTAGAAATTGGAATGGATGTTAGAATGGGGATAGGATGATAGAATGGGGAATGGTTGTTCGATTGGGGAATGGATCTTAGAATGGGAAATGTTTTTAAGAATGGGGAGTGCATGTTAGAATGAGGGGAATGGATTTTATAATGAGCAATGGATGTTCGATTGGGGAATGGATGTTAGAATGGAGAATGTTTGTTAGAATAGGGATTGTATGACGGAATGGGGAATGGATGTTAGAATGGGGAATGGATGGTAGAATGGGGAATGGCTGTTAGAATGGGGAGTGGATGTAGAATGAGAGGACTGGATATCAGAATAAGGGGAATTGATGTTTGAATGGAGAATGGATGCATGTTAGAATGGGGAATGGATGTATGTTAGAATGGGGAATGGATGTTAGAAAGAAGGGAATGGATGTTAGAATGTGGAATGGATGTAAGAATGAGGGGAATCGATGTAAGAATGAGGAATGGATGTTAGAATCGGGAAAGGATGTTCAAATGAGGAATGGAAGTTAGAATGAGGAATGGATTTTAGAATGGGGAAAGGATGTTAGAATGAGGAATGGATGTTATAATGAGGAATGGATGTAAGAAAAGGGAATGGATGTTAGAATGGGGACTGGATGTTAGAATGAGGAATGGATGTTCGATTGGGGAATGGATGTTAGAATGGGGATTGTTTGTTAGAATGGGGAATGCATGTTAGAATGAGGGGAATGGATTTTATAATGAGCAATAGATGTTAGACTGGAAAATGGATGTTAGAATGGGGAACGGATATTCAAATGGGGAATGGATGTTAGAATGAGGGGATTGGATGTTAGAATGGGGAATGGATGTTAGAATGGGGAATGGATGTAGAATGAGGGGAATGGATGTTAGAATGAGGGGAATGGATGTAAGAATGAGGGGAATGGATGTAGAATGAGGGGACTGGATGTCAGAATTAGAGGAATGGATGTTAGAATGAGGGGAATGGATGTCAGAATGGGGAATGAATGTCAGAATGGGGAGTGGATGTAGAATGAGGGAAGCTGATGTTAGAATGAGGGGAATGGATGTAAGAATGAGTGGACTGAATGTCAGAATTCGGGGAATGAATGTCAGAATGGGGAATGAATGTTAGAATGGGTTGTGGATGTAGAATCACGGGAATTGATGTTAGAATGAGGGGAATGGATGTCAGAATGAGGGGAATGGAAGTAGATTGGGGAATGGATGTGAGAATGAGGGGATTTGATGTTAGAATGAGGGGCATGGATGTTAGAATGATGGGAATGGATGTTAGAATGGGGAATGGATTTTAGAATGAGGAATGAAGGTTAGAATGCGGAATTGAGGTGAGAATGGGGAATAGATGTTAAAATGAGAGGAATGGATTTTAGAATGGGGAATGTATGGTAGAATGGGGAATGAATGTTAGAATGGGGAATGTATGGTAGAATGGGGAATGGATTACAGAATGGGGAATGGATGTTAGAATGGTGAGTCGTTGCAGAATGAGCGGAATGGATTTCAGAATTAGGTGAATGGATGTCAGAATGGGGAATGAATGTTAGAATATGGAGTGGATGTAGAATGAGGGGAATTGATGTTGGAATCAGGGTAATGGATGTTAGAATGAGGGGAATGGATGATAGAATGTGGAATGGATGTTAGAATGAGAGGAATGGATGTTAGAATGTGGGGAATGGATGTTAGAATGGGAAATGGAGAGAAGAATGGGGAATGGATGTTCGCATGGGGAATGGATGTTAGAATGGGGAATGGATGTTACAATGGGGAATGGATGTTACAATGGGGAACGGATGTATTTTAGAATGGGGAATGGATGTATATTAGAATGGCGAATGGATGTTAGAAAGAAGGGAATGGATGTTAGAATGAGGAATGGATGTTAGAATGAGGAATGGATGTTAGAATGAGGAATGGACGTTCGAATGAGGTGAATGCATGTTTGAATGAGGAGAATGGATGTTAGAATGGGAAAAGGATGTTAGAATGAGGAATGGATGTTAGTTGAGGAATGGATGTCAGAATAGGGACTGGAGGTTAGAATGGGGAATGGATGTTTGAATGAGGGGAACGTATGTTAGAATGGGGAATGGATGTAAGAATGAGGGAATGGATGTTAAAATGATGGGAATGGATGTTCGAATGATGGGAATGGATGTTCGATTGGGGAATGGATTTTAAAATGAAGAATGAAGGTTAGAATGCGGAACGGATGTGAGAATCGGGAATAGATATTAGAATGAGGGGAATGGATTTTAGAATGGGGAATGGATGGGAGAATGGGGAATGGATGGGAGAATGGGGAATGGATGTTAGAATGGGGAATGGATGTTAGAATAGGGAATGGATGGTAGAATGGGGAATGGATGTTAGAATGGGGAATGGATGTTTGTTAGAATGTGGAATGGATGTTAGAATGAGGGGAATCGATGTTAGAATGAGGAATGGACGTTCAAATGATGAGAATGCATGTTTGAATGATGGGAATGGATGTTAGAATCGGGAAAGAATGTTCGAATGAGGAATGGATGTTAGAATGAGGAATGGATATTCGAATGGGGAAAGGATGTTAGAATGAGGAATGGATGTTAGAAAAGCGAATGGATATTCGAATGGGGAATGGATGTCAGAATGGGGAATGGAAGTTAGAAAGGGGAATGGATGTTAGAATGGGGAATGGATGATAGAATGGGGAATGGATGTTAGAATGGGGAATGTTTGTTAGAATGGGGAATGCATGATAGAATTAGGGGAATGGATTTTAGAATGAGGAATCGATGTTAGACTGGAGAATGGATGTTCGAATGGGGAATGGATGTTCTAATGGTTTATGGATGTTAGAATGGGGAATGGATGGTAGAATGGGGAATGGATCTTAGAATGGGGATAGGATGATAGAATGGGGAATGGATGTTCGATTGGGGAATTAATCTTAGAATGGGGCATGTTTGTAAGAATGGGGAGTGCATGTTAGAATGAGGGGAATAGATTTTATCAGGAGCAATGGATGTTCGATTGGGGAATGGATGTTAGAATGGAGAATGTTTGTTAGAATGGGGAATGGATGGGAGAATGGGGAATGGATGTTAGAATGGGGAATGGTTGGTAGATGGGGAATGGATGTTAGAATGGGGAGTGGATGTAGAATGAGGGGACTGGATGTCAGAATAAGGGGAATTGATGTTAGAATGGAGAATGGGTGCATGTTGCAATGGGGAATTGATGTATGTTAGAATTGGGAATTGATGTTAGAAAGAAGGGAATGGATGTTAGAATGTGGAATGGATGTTAGAATGAGGGGAATCGATGTAAGAATGAGGAATGGACGTTCGAATGAGGAGAATGCATGTTTGAATGAGGGGAATGGATGTTTGAATGAGGAATGGATGTTAGAATCGGGAAAGGATGTTCAAATGAGGAAATGAAGTTAGAATGAGGATTGGATGTTCGAAAAGGGAATGGATGTTAGAATGGGGACTGGATGTTATAATGGGGAATGGATGTTCGATTGGGGAATGGATGTTAGAATGGGGAACGGATATTCGAATGGGGAATGGATGTTAGAATGAGGGGATTGGAATTTTAGAATGGGGAATGGATGTTAGAATGCGGAATGGATGGTAGAATGGGGAATGGATGTTAGAATGGGGAGTGGATGTTAGAATGAGGGGACTGGATGTCAGAAACAGCGGATTGGATGTTAGAATGGGGTATTGATGTTAGAATGGGGAATGGATGTTCGAATGGGTAATGGATGATAGAATGGGGAATGTATGTACAATGAGGGGACTGGATGTCAGAATAAGGCGAATGGATGTTATAATGGAGAATGGATGCATGTTAGAATGGGGAATGGATGTATGTTAGAATGGGGATGTAAGAAAAAAGGGAAGAAATGTTAGAATGTGGAATGGATGTTAGAATGGGGAAAGGATGTTAGAGTGAGGAATGGATGGTAGAATGCGGAATGGATGTTAGAATGGGGAAAGGATGTTAGAATGAGGAATTGATGTTCGAAAAGGGATTGGATGTTAGAATGGGGAATGGATGTTGGAATGGTGATTGGATGTTCGATTGGGGAATGGATGTCAAAAATGGGGAATGGAAGTTAGAATGGGGAATGGATGTTAGAATGAGGAATGGATGTTAGAAAGGGGAATGGATGTTTGAATGGGGAATGGATGTTAGAATGGGGAATGGATGTTAGAATGGGGAATGGTTGTTAGAATGGGGAATGGATGTTAGAATGGGGAATTGATGTCAGAATGGGGAATGTATGTTCGAATGGGGAATGGATGTTAGAATGCGGGGAAAGTATGTTACAATGGGGAATGGATGTGAGAATGAGGTGAATGGATGTTAGAATGAGGGTAATGGATGTTAGAATGATGGGAATGGATATTCGAATGGGGAATGGATTTTAGAATGAGGAATCAAGGTTAGAATGCGGAATGGATGTTAGAATGGGGAGTGGATGTAGAATGAGGGGACTGGATGTCAGAATTAGGTGAATGGATGTCAGAATGGGAAATGAATGTTAGAATATGGAGTGGATGTAGAATGAGGGGAACTGATGTTTGAATGAGGTGAATGGATGTAAGAATGAGGGGAATGGAAGTAGAATGAGGGGAATGGATGTTCGAATGAGGGAAATGGATGTTAGAATGGGGAATGGATGTTAGAATGAGAGGAATGGATGTTAGGATGTGGGGAATGGGTGTTAGAATGGGGAATGGATATAAGAATGGGGAATGGATGTTCGAATGGGGAATGGATGTAAGAATGGGGAATGGATGTATGTTATAATGGGGAATGGATGTAGATTCGAATGGGGAATGGATGTTAGAAAGAAGGGAATGGGTGTTAGAAAGAAGGGAATGGATGTTAGAAAGAAGGGAATGGATGTTAGAATGAGGAATGGATGTTAGAATGAGGAATCGATGTTAGAATGAGGAATGGACATTCGAATGAGGGGAATGCATTTTTGAATGAGGGGAATGGATGTTTGAATGAGGAATGGATGTTAGAATCGGGAATGGATGTTCGAATGAGGACTGGATGTTAGAATGAGGAATGGATGTAAGAATGGGGAAAGGATGTTAGAATCGGGAATGGATGTTAGTTGAGGAATGGATGTCAGAATGGGGAATGGAGGTTACAATGGGGAATGTATGTTAGAATGAGGGGAACGTATGTTAGAATGGTGAATGGATGTTAGAATGAGGGAATGGATGTTAAAATGATGGGAATGGATGTTCGACTGATGGGAATGGATGTTCGATTGGGGAATGGATTTTAAAATGAGAATGAAGGTTAGAATGCGGAACGGATGTGAGAATGGGGAATGGATGTTAGAATGGGGAATGGATGTTAGAATGGGGAGTGGATGTAGAATGAGGGGACTGGATGTCAGAATAAGGGGAATGGATGTTAGAATGGGGAATGGATGTATGTTAGAATGGGGAATGGATGTATGTGAGAATGGGGAATGGATGTTGGAAAGAAGGGAATGGATGTTAGAATGTGGAATGGATGTTAGAATGAGGTTAATCGATGTTAGAATGAGGAATGGACGTTCAAATGAGGAGAATGCATGTTTGAATGATGGGAATGGATGTTAGAATCGGGAAAGGATGTTCGAATGAGGAATGGATGTTAGAATGAGGAATGGATGTTCGAATGGGGAAAGGATGTTAGAATGAGGAATGGATGTGAGAAAAGTGAATGGATGTTAGATTGGGGAATGGATGTTCGATTGGGGAATGGATGTGAGAATGGGGAATTGAGGTTAGAATGAGGAATGGATGTCAGAAAGGGGAATGGATGTTAGAATGGGGATTGGATGATAGAATGGGGAAAGGATGTTCGATTGGGGAATGGATGTTAGAATGGGGAATGTTTGTTAGAATGGGAAATGCATGATTGAATTAGGGGAATGGATTTTAGAATGAGGAATCGATGTTAGACTGGGGAATGGAGGTTCGAATGGGGAACGGATTTTCGAATGTGGAATGGATGTTAGAATGAGGGGATTGGATTTTAGAATGGGGAATGGTTGTTAGAATGGGGAATGGATGGTAGAATGGGGAATGGATGTTAGAATGCGGAATGGATGGCAGAATGGGGAATAGATGTTAGAATGGGGAGTGGATGTCGAATGAGGGGACTGGTTGTCAGAATCAGAAGAATGTATGTTAGAATGTGGAATGGATGTTAGAATAGGGAATGGATGTTAGAATGGGGAATGGATGATTGTTAGAATGGGGAATGGATGTTAGAATGGGGAGTGGATGTAGAATGAGGGGACTGGATGTCAGAATCAGGGGAATAGATGTTAGAATGGCGAATGGATGTTAGAATGGGGAATGGATGGTAGAATGCGGAATGGATGGTAGAATGGGGAGAGGATATAGAATGAGGGACTGGATGTCAGAATAAGGGGAATGGATGTTAGAATGGGGAATGGATATTAGAATGGGGAATGGATGTTAGAATGGGGAAAACATGTTAGAATGAGGAATGGATGTTAGAATGAGGAATGGATGTTCGAATGGGGAAAGGATGTTAGAATGAGGAATGGATGTGAGAAAAGTGAATGGATGTTAGATTGGGGAATGGATGTTCGATTGGGGAATGGATGTGAGAATGGGGAATTGAGGTTAGAATGAGGAATGGATGTTAGAAAGGGGATTGGATGATAGAATGGGGAAAGGATGTTCGATTGGGGAATGGATGTTAGAATGGGGAATGTTTGTTAGAATGGGAAATGCATGATAGAATTAGGGGAATGGATTTTAGAATGAGGAATCGATGTTAGACTGGGGAATGGAGGTTCGAATGGGGAACGGATTTTCGAATGTGGAATGGATGTTAGAATGAGGGGATTGGATTTTAGAATGGGGAATGGATGGTAGAATGGGGAATGGATGTTAGAATGGGGAATGGATGGTAGAATGGGGAATGGATGTTAGAATGGGGAGTGGATGTCGAAAGAGGGGACTGGATGTCAAAATCAGAAGATTGTATGTTAGAATGTGGAATGGATGTTAGAATTGGGAATGGATGTTAGAATGGGGAATGGATGATTGTGAGAATGGGGAATGGATGTTAGAATGAAGGGAATGGATGGTAGAATGGGGAGAGGATATCGAATGAGGGACTGGATGTCAGAATAAGGGGAACGGATGTTAGAATGGCGAATGGATGTTAGAATGGGCAATGGATGGTAGAATGCGGAATGGATGGTAGAATGGGGAGAGGATATAGAATGAGGGACTGGATGTCAGAATAAGGGGAATGGATGTTAGAATGGGGAATGGATGTTAGAATGGGGAATGGATGTTAGAATGGGGAAAAGATGTTAGAATGAGGAATGGATGTTAGAATGAGGAATGGATGTTCGAATGAGGAATGGATGTTCGAATGGGGAAAGGATGTTAGAATGAGGAATGGATGTGAGAAAAGTGAATGGATGTTAGATTGGGGAATGGATGTTCGATTGGGGAATGGATGTGAGAATGGGGAATTGAGGTTAGAATGAGGAATGGATGTTAGAAGGGGGAATGGATGTTAGAATGGGGATTGGATGATAGAATGGGGAAAGGATGTTCGATTGGGGAATGGATGTTAGAATGGGGAATGTTTGTTAGAATGGGAAATGCATGATAGAATTAGGGGAATGGATTTTAGAATGAGGAATCGATGTTAGACTGGGGAATAGAGGTTCGAATGGGGAACGGATTTTCGAATGTGGAATGGATGTTAGAATGAAGGGATTGGATTTTAGAATGGGGAATGGTTGTTAGAATGGGGAATGGATGGTAGAATGGGGAATGGATGTTAGAATGCGGAATGGATGGTAGAATGGGGAATGGATGTTAGAATGGGGAGTGGATGTCGAATGAGGGGACTGGATGTCAAAATCAGAAGAATGTATGTTAGAATGTGGAATGGATGTTAGAATAGGGAATGGATGTTAGAATGGGGAATGGATGATTGTTAGAATGGGGAATGGATGTTAGAATGAAGGGAATGGATGTTAGAATGGGGAGTGGATGTTAGAATGGGGAATGGATGGTAGAATGGGGAATGGATGTTTAAATGGGGAGTGGTTGTAGAATGAGGGGACTGGATGTCAGAATCAGGGGAACGGATGTTAGAATGGCGAACGGATGTTAGAATGGGGAATGGATGGTAGAATGCGGAATGGATGGTAGAATGGGGAGAGGATATAGAATGAGGGACTGGATGTCAGAATAAGGGGAATGGATGTTAGAATGGGGAATGGATGTTAGAATGAGGAATGGATGTTAGAATGGGGAAAAGATGTTAGAATGAGGAATGGATGTTAGAATGAGGAATGGATGTTAGAAAAGGGAATGGATGTAAGAATGGGGAATGGATGTTAAAATGGAGAATGGATGATACATTGGGGAATGGATGTCAGAATGGGGAATGGTGGTTCGAATGGGAAATGGATGGTAGAATGGGGAATGGATGTTAGAATGGGGAATGGATATTAGAATGAGGAATGGATGTTAGAAATTGGAATGGATGTTAGAATGGGGATAGGATGATAGAATGGGGAATGGTTGTTCGATTGGGGAATGGATCTTAGAATGGGAAATGTTTGTAAGAATGGGGAGTGCATGTTAGAATGAGGGGAATGGATTTTATAATGAGCAATGGATGTTCGATTGGGGAATGGATGTTAGAATGGAGAATGGATGGTAGAATGGGGAATGGCTGTTAGAATGGGGAGTGGATGTAGAATGAGAGGACTGGATATCAGAATAAGGGGAATTGATGTTTGAATGGAGAATGGATGCATGTTAGAATGGGGAATGGATGTATGTTAGAATGGGGAATGGATGTTAGAAAGAAGGGAATGGATGTTAGAATGTGGAATGGATGTAAGAATGAGGGGAATCGATGTAAGAATGAGGAATGGATGTTAGAATCGGGAAAGGATGTTCAAATGAGGAATGGAAGTTAGAATGAGGAATGGATTTTAGAATGGGGAAAGGATGTTAGAATGAGGAATGGATGTTATAATGAGGAATGGATGTAAGAAAAGGGAATGGATGTTAGAATGGGGACTGGATGTTAGAATGAGGAATGGATGTTCGATTGGGGAATGGATGTTAGAATGGGGATTGTGGGGACTGGATGTTAGAATGAGGAATGGATGTTCGATTGGGGAATGGATGTTAGAATGGGGATTGTTTGTTAGAATGGGGAATGCATGTTAGAATGAGGGGAATGGATTTTATAATGAGCAATAGATGTTAGACTGGAAAATGGATGTTAGAATGGGGAACGGATATTCAAATGGGGAATGGATGTTAGAATGAGGAGATTGGATTTTAGAATAGGGAATGGATGTTAGAATGGGTTATGGATGTTAGAATGGGGAATTGATGGTAGAATGGGGAATGGAGGTTAGAATGCGGAATCGATGGCAGAATGGGGAATAGATGTTAGAATGGGGAGTGGATGGTAGAATGGGGAATGGATGTTAGAATGAGGATTGGATGTTAGAATGGGGAAAAGATGTTAGAATGAGGAATGGATGTTAGAATGAGGAATGGATGTTAGAAAAGGGAATGGATGTAAGAATGGGGAATGGATGTTAAAATGGAGAATGGATGATACATTGGGGAATGGATGTCAGAATGGGGAATGGTGGTTCGAATGGGAAATGGATGGTAGAATGGGGAATGGATGTTAGAATGGGGAACGGATATTAGAATGAGGAATGGATGTTAGAAATTGGAATGGATGTTAGAATGGGGATAGGATGATAGAATGGGGAATGGTTGTTCGATTGGGGAATGGATCTTAGAATGGGAAATGTTTGTAAGAATGGGGAGTGCATGTTAGAATGAGGGGAATGGATTTTATAATGAGCAATGGATGTTCGATTCGGGAATGGATGTTAGAATGGAGAATGTTTGTTAGAATAGGGATTGTATGGGAGAATGGGGAATGGATGTTAGAATGGGGAATGGATGGTAGAATGGGGAATGGCTGTTAGAAAGAAGGGAATGGATGTTAGAATGTGGAATGGATGTAAGAATGAGGGGAATCGATGTAAGAATGAGGAATGGATGTTAGAATCGGGAAAGGATGTTCAAATGAGGAATGGAAGTTAGAATGAGGAATGGATTTTAGAATGGGGAAAGGATGTTAGAATGAGGAATGGATGTTATAATGAGGAATGGATGTAAGAAAAGGGAATGGATGTTAGAATGGGGACTGGATGTTAGAATGAGGAATGGATGTTCGATTGGGGAATGGATGTTAGAATGGGGATTGTTTGTTAGAATGGGGAATGCATGTTAGAATGAGGGGAATGGATTTTATAATGAGCAATAGATGTTAGACTGGAAAATGGATGTTAGAATGGGGAACGGATATTCAAATGGGGAATGGATGTTAGAATGAGGGGATTGGATTTTAGAATGGGGAATGGATGTTAGAATGGGTTATGGATGTTAGAATGGGGAATTGATGGAAGAATGGGGAATGGAAGTTAGAATGCGGAATCGATGGCAGAATGGGGAATAGATGTTAGAATGGGGAGTGGATGGTAGAATGGGGAATGGATGATAGAATGGGGAATGTATGTAGAATGGGGAATGGATGTCAGAATAAGGCGAATGGATGTTAGAATGGAGAATGGATGTATGTTCGAATGGGGAATGGATGTTAGAATGAAGGATATGGCTGTAAGAATGAGGAATGGATGTTAGAATGATGGGAATGGATGTTAGAATGAGGAATGGATGTTAGAATGAGGAATGGATGTTCGAATGAGGAATGGATGTTCGAATGAGGAATGGATGTTCGAATGAGGAATGGTTGTTCAAATGTGGAATGGATGTTCGAATGGGGAATGGATGTTAGAATCGGAATGGTTGTTAGAATGGGGAATGGATGTTAGAATGGGGAATGGATGTCAGAATGGGGAATGTATGTTAGAATGGGGAATGGATGTGAGAATTAGGGCAATGGATGTTAGACTGATGGGAAGGGATGTTAGAATGGGGAATGGATTTTAGAATGAGGAATGGATTTTAGAATGAGGAATGAAGGTTAGAATGAGGGGGATGGATTTTAGAATGGGGAATTGATGTTAGAATGGGGAATGGATGTTAGAATGGGGAATGGATGCTAGAATCGGGAATGGATGGTAGAATGGGGAATGGAGGTTAGAATGAGGAGTGGATGTAGAATGAGGGGACTGGATGTCAGAATCAGGGGAATGGATGTCAGAATGGGGAATGAATGTTAGAATGGGGAGTGGATGGAGAATGAGAGGAATTGATGTTCGAATGACGGGAATGGATGTAAGAATGAGGGGAATGGAAGTAGAATGAGGGGAATGGATGTTAGAATGAGGGGAATGGATGTTAGAATGGGGAATGGATGTTAGAAGGGGAATGGATGTTAGAATGAGTGGAATGGATGTTCGAATGAGTGGAATGGATGTTAGAAGAGGTTATGGATGTTAGAATGGGGAATGGATGGTAGAATGGGGAATGGATGTTAGAATGGGGATAGGATGATAGAATGGGGAATGGATGTTCGATTGGGGACTGAATCTTAGAATGGGGAATGTTTGTTAGAATGGGGAGTGCATGTTAGAATGAGGGGAATGGATTTTATAATGAGCAATGGATGTTCGATTGGGGAATGGATGTTAGAATGGAGAATGTTTGTTAGAATGGGGAATGGATGGGAGAATGGGGAATGGATGTTAGAATGGGGAATGGATGGTAGAATGGCAAATCGATGTTAGAATGGGGAGTGGATGTAGAATGAGGGGACTGGATATCAGAATAAGGGGAATTGATGTTAGAATGGAGAATGGATGCATGTTAGAATGGGGAATGGATGTATTTTAGAATTGGGAATTGATGTTAGAAAGAAGGGAATGGATGTTAGAATGTGGAATGGATGTTAGAATGAGGGGAATCGATGTAAGAATGAGGAATGGACGTTCGAATGAGGAGAATGCATGTTTGATGAGGGGAATGGATGTTTGAATGAGGAATGGATGTTAGAATCGGGAAAGGATGTTCAAATGAGGAAATTAAGTTAGAATGAGGAATGGATGTTAGAATGGGGAAAGGATGTTAGAATGAGGAATTGGTGTTAGAATGAGGAATGGATGTTAGAAAAAGGAATGGATGTTATAATGGGGAATGGATGTTCGATTGGGGAATGGATGTTAGAATGGGGAACGGATATTCGAATGGGGAATGGATGTTAGAATGAGGGGATTGGATTTTAGAATGGAGAATGGATGTTAGGATGGGTTATGGATGTTAGAATGGGGAATGGATGGTAGAATGGGGAATGGATGTTAGAATGCGGAATGGATGGTAGAATGGGGAATGGATGTTAGAATGGGGAGTGGATGTTAGAATGAGGGGACTGGATGTCAGAAACAGCGGATTGGATGTTAGAATGGGGAATTGATGTTAGAATGGGGAATGGATGTTCGAATGGGGAATGGATGATAGAATGGGGAATGTATGTAGAATGAGGGGACTGGATGTCAGAATAAGGCGAATGGATGTTATAATGGAGAATGGATGCATGTTAGAATGGGGAATGGATGTATATTAGAATGGGGAATGGATGTAAGAAAGAAGGGAAGAAATGTTAGAATGTGGAATGGATGATAGAATGGGGAAAGGATGTTAGAATGAGGAATGGATGTGAGAAAAGTGAATGGATGTTAGATTGGGGAATGGATGTTCGATTGGGGAATGGATGTGAGAATGGGGAATGGATGTTAGAATGAGGAATGGATGTTAGAATGGGGAAAATATGTTAGAATGAGGAATGGATGTTAGAATGAGGAATGGATGTTAGAAAAGGGAATGGATGTAAGAATGGGGAATGGATGTTAAAATGGAGAATGGATGATACATTGGGGAATGGATGTCAGAATGGGGAATGGTGGTTCGAATGGGAAATGGATGGTAGAATGGGGAATGGATGTTAGAATGGGGAATGGATATTAGAATGAGGAATGGATGTTAGAAATTGGAATGGATGTTAGAATGGGGATAGGATGATAGAATGGCGAATGGATATTCGATTGGGGAATGGATCTTAGAATGGGAATGTTTGTAAGAATGGGGAGTGCATGTTAGAATGAGGGGAATGGATTTTATAATGAGCAATGGATGTTCGATTGGGGAATGGATGTTAGAATGGAGAATGTTTGTTAGAATAGGGATTGTATGGGAGAATGGGGAATGGATGTTAGAATGGGGAATGGATGGTAGAATGGGGAATGGCTGTTAGAATGGGGAGTGGATGTAGAATGAGAGGACTGGATATCAGAATAAGGGGAATTGATGTTTGAATGGAGAATGGATGCATGTTAGAATGGGGAATGGATGTATGTTAGAATGGGGAATGGATGTTAGAAAGAAGGGAATGGATGTTAGAATGTGGAATGGATGTAAGAATGAGGGGAATCGATGTAAGAATGAGGAATGGATGTTAGAATCGTGAAAGGATGTTCAAATGAGGAATGGAAGTTAGAATGAGGAATGGATTTTAGAATGGGGAAAGGATGTTAGAATGAGGAATGGATGTTATAATGAGGAATGGATGTAAGAAAAGGGAATGGATGTTAGAATGGGGACTGGATGTTAGAATGAGGAATGGATGTTCGATTGGGGAATGGATGTTAGAATGGGGATTGTTTGTTAGAATGGGGAATGCATGTTAGAATGAGGGGAATGGATTTTATAATGAGCAATAGATGTTAGACTGGAAAATGGATGTTAGAATGGGGAACGGATATTCAAATGGGGAATGGATGTTAGAATGAGGGGATTGGATTTTAGAATGGGGAATGGATGTTAGAATGGGTTATGGATGTTAGAATGGGGAATTGATGGTAGAATGGGGAATGGAAGTTAGAATGGGGAATGGATGATAGAATGGGGAATGTATGTAGAATGGGGAATGGATGTCAGAATAAGGCGAATGGATGTTAGAATGGAGAATGGATGCATGTTCGAATGGGGAATGGATGTATGTTAGAATGGGGAATGGATGTAAGAAAGAAGGGAATAAATGTCAGAATGTGGAACGGATGTTCGAATGGGGAATGGATGTTAGAGTGAGGAATGGATGGTAGAATGAGGAATGGATGTTAGAATGGGGAATGGCTGTTAGAATGGTGAATGGATGATAGAATGGGGAAATTACGTTCGATTGGGGAATCGATGTTAGAATAGGGAATGTTTGTTAGAATGGGGAAAGCATGTTAGAATGAGGGGAATGGATTTTAGAATGAGGAATGGATGTTAGACTGGGGAATGGATGTTCGAATGGGGAACGGATTTTCAAATGGGGAATGAATGTTAGAATGAGGGGATTGGATTTTACAATGGGAAATGGATGTTAGAATGGGTTATGGATGTTAGAATGGGGAATGCATGTTAGAATGCGGAATGGATGTCAGAATGGGGAATGGATGTATTTTAGAATGGGAAATGGATGTTAGAATGAAGGATATGGCTGTTAGAATGAGGAATGGATGTTAGAATGATGGGAATGGATGTTAGAATGAGGAATGGATGTTAGAATGAGGAATGGATGTTCGAATGAGGAATGGATGTTCGAATGAGGAATGGATGTACGAATGAGGAATGGTTGTTCAAATGTGGAATGGATGTTCGAATGGGGAATGGATGTTAGAATCGGAATGGATGTTAGAATGGGGAATGGATTTTAGAATGGGGAATGGATGTCAGAATGGGGAATGTATGTTAGAATGGGGAATGGATGTTAGAATGAGGGGAACGTATGTTAGAATTGGGAATGGATGTGAGAATGAGGGTAATGGATGTTAGACTGATGGGAAGGGATGTTATAATGGGGAATGGATTTTAGAATGAGGAATGGATTTTAGAATGAGGAATGAAGGTTAGAATGAGGGGAATGGATTTTAAGAATGGGGAATTGATGTTAGAATGGGGAATGCATTTTCGAATGAGGAATGGATGTTCGAATGAGGAATGGATGTTCAAATGTGGAATGGATGTTCGAATGGGGAATGGATGTTAGAATCGGAATGGATGTTAGAATGGGGAATGGATTTTAGAATGGGGAATGGATGTCAGAATGGGGAATGTATGTTAGAATGGGGAATGGATGTTAGAATGAGGGGAACGTACGTTAGAATGGGGAATGGATGTGAGAATGATGGCAATGGATGTTAGACTGATGTGAAGGGATGTTAGAATGGGGAATGGATTTTAGAATGAGGAATGGATTTTAGAATGAGGAATGAAGGTTAGAATGAGGGGGATGGATTTTAGAATGGGGAATTGATGTTAGAATGGGGAATGGATGTTAGAATGGGGAATGGATGCTAGAATCGGGAATGGATGGTAGAATGGGGAATGGAGGTTAGAATGAGGAGTGGATATAGAATGAGGGGACTGGATGTCAGAATCAGGGGAATGGATGTCAGAATGGGGAATGAATGTTAGAATGGGGAGTGGATGGAGAATGAGAGGAATTGATGTTCGAATGACGGGAATGGATGTAAGAATGAGGGGAATGGAAGTAGAATGAGGGGAATGGATGTTAGAATGAGTGGAATGGATGTTAGAATAGGTTATGGATGTTAGAATGGGGAATGGATGTTAGAATGGGGAATGGATGTTAGAATGGGGATAGGATGATAGCATGGGGAATGTATGTTCGATTGGGGAATGAATCTGAGAATGGGGAATGTTTGTTAGAATGGGGAGTGCATGTTAGAATGAGGGGAATGGATTTTATAATGAGCAATGGATGTTCGATTGGGGAATGGATGTTAGAATGGAGTATGTTTGTTACAATGGGGAATGGATGGGAGAATGGGGAATGGATGTTAGAATGGGGAATGGATGGTAGAATGGCAAATGGATGTTAGAATGGGGAGTGGATGTAGAATGAGGGGGCTGGATATCAGAATAAGGGGAATTGATGTTAGAATGGAGAATGGATGCATGTTAGAATGGGGAATGGATGTATGTTAGAATGGGGAATGGATGTAAGAAAGAAGGGAAGAAATGTTAGAATGTGGAATGGATGTTAGAATGGGGAAAGGATGTTAGAATGAGGAATGGATGTGAGAAAAGTGAATGGATGTTAGATTGGGGAATGGATGTTCGATTGGGGAATGGATGTATGAATGGGGAATGGAGGTTAGAATGAGGAATGGATGTTAGAAAGGGGAATGGATGTTAGAATGGGGAATGGATGATAGAATGGGGAATGGATGTTCGATTGGGGAATGGATGTTAGAATGGGGAATGTTTGTTAGAATGGGAAATGCATGATAGAATTAGGGGAATGGATTTTAGAATGAGGAATCGATGTTAGACTGGGGAATGGATGTTCGAATGGGGAACGGATTTTCGAATGTGGAATGGATGTTAGAATGAGGGGATTGGATTTTAGAATGGGGAATGGTTGTTAGAATGGGGAATGGATGGTAGAATGGGGAATGGATGTTAGAATGCGGAATGGATGGTAGAATGGGGAATGGATGTTAGAATGGGGAGTGGATGTAGAATGAGGGGACTGGATGTCAGAATCAGAAGAATGTATGTTAGAATGTGGAATGGATGTTAGAATAGGGAATGGATGTTAGAACGGGGAATTGATGATTGTTAGAATGGGGAATGGATGTTAGAATGAAGGGAATGGATGTCAGAATAAAGGGAATGGATGTTAGAATGGGGAATGGATGTTAGAATGGGGAATGGATGTTAGAATGGGGAAAATATGTTAGAATGAGGAATGGATGTTAGAATGAGGAATGGATGTTAGAAAGGGGAATGGATGTTCGAATGAGAAATGGATGTTAGAATGAGGAATGGATGTTAGAATGGGGAAAAGATGTTAGAATGAGGAATGGATGTTAGAATGAGGAATGGATGTTAGAAAAGGGAATGGATGTAAGAATGGGGAATGGATGTTAGAATGGAGAATGGATGATACATTGGGGAATGGATGTCAGAATGGGGAATGGTGGTTCGAATGGGGAATGGATGGTAGAATGGGGAATGGATGTTAGAATGGGGAATGGATATTGGAATGAGGAATGGATGTTAGACATTGGAATGGATGTTAGAATGGGGATAGGTTGATAGAATGGGGAATGGATGTTCGATTGGGGAATGGATGTTAGAATGGGAAATGCATGATAGAATTAGGGGAATGGATTTTAGAATGAGGAATCGATGTTAGACTGGGGAATGGATGTTCGAATGGGGAACGGATTTTCGAATGTGGAATGGATGTTAGAATGAGGGGATTGGATTTTAGAATGGGGAATGGTTGTTAGAATGGGGAATGGATGGTAGAATGGGGAATGGATGTTCGAATGAGGGAATAGATGTTAGAATCAGGGGAACGGATGTTAGAATGGCGAATGGATGTTAGAATGGGGAATGGATGGTAGAATGCGGAATGGATGGTAGAATGGGCAGAGGATATAGAATGAGGGACTGGATGTCAGAATAAGGGGAACGGATGTTAGAATGGGGAAAATATGGTAGAATGAGGAATGGATGTTAGAATGAGGAATGGATGTTAGAAAAGGGAATGGATGTTCGAATGAGAAATGGATGTTAGAATGAGGAATGGATGTTAGAATGGGGAAAAGATGTTAGAATTAGGAATAGATGTTAGAATGAGGAATGGATGTTAGAAAAGTGAATGGATGTAAGAATGGGGAATGGATGTTAGAATGGAGAATGGATGATACATTGGGGAATGGATGTCAGAATGAGGAATGGTGGTTCGAATGGGAAATGGATGGTAGAATGGGGAATGGATGTTAGAATGGGGAATGGATATTAGAATGAGGAATGGATGTTAGAAATTGGAATGGATGTTAGAATGGAGATAGGATGATAGAATGGTGAATGGATGTTCGATTGGGGAATGGATCTTAGAATGGGAAATGTTTGTAAGAATGGGGAGTGCATGTTAGAATGAGGTGAATGGATTTTATAATGAACAATGGATGTTCGATTGGGGAATGGATGTTAGAATGGAGAATGTTTGTTAGAATAGGGAATGTCTGGGAGAATGGTGAATGGATGTTAGAATGGGGAATGGATGGTAGAATGGCGAATGGCTGTTAGAATGGGGAGTGGATGTAGAATGAGAGGACTGGATGTCAGAATAAGGGGAATTGATGTTTGAATGGAGAATGGATGCATGTTAGAATGGGGAATGGATGTATGTTAGAATGGGGAATGGATGTTAGAAAGAAGGGAATGGATGTTAGAATGTGGAATGGATGTAAGAATGAGGGGAATCGATGTAAGAATGAGGAATGGATGTTAGAATCGGGAAAGGATGTTCAAATGAGGAATGAAAGTTAGAATGAGGAATGGATTTTAGAATGGGGAAAGGATGTTAGAATGAGGAATGTATGTTATAATGAGGAATGGATGTTAGAAAACGGAATCGATGTTAGAATGGGGACTGGATGTTAGAATGGGGAATGGATGTTCGATTGGGGAATGGATGTTAGAATGGGGATTGTTTGTTAGAATGGGGAATGCATGTTAGAATGAGGGGAATGGATTTTATCATGAGCAATAGATGTTAGACTGGAAAATGGATGGTAGAATGGGGAACGGATATTCAAATGGGGACTGGATGTTAGAATTAGGGGATTGGATTTTAGAATGGGGAATGGATGTTAGAATGGGTTATGGATGTTGGAATGGGGAATGGATGGTAGAATGGGGAATGGAAGTTAGAATGCAGAATGGATGGCAGAATGGGGAATAGATGTTAGAATGGGGAGTGGATGTTAGAATGGGGAATGGATGATAGAATGGGGAATGTATGTAGAATGGGGAATGGATGTCAGAATAAGGCGAATGGATGTTAGAATGGAGAATGGATGCATGTTAGAATGGGGAATGGATGTATGATAGAATGGGGAATGGATGTAAGAAAGAAGGGAATAAATGTTAGAATGTGGAATGGATGTTCGAATGGGGAAAGGATGTTAGAGTGAGGAATGGATGTGAGAAAAGTGAATGGATGTTCGAATGGGGAATGGCTGTTAGAATGGTGAATGGATGATAGAATGGGGAAATTACGTTCGATTGGGGAATCGATGTTAGAATAGGGAATGTTTGTTAGAATGGGGAAAGCATGTTAGAATGAGGGGAATGGATGTTAGAATGAGGGGATTGGATTTTACAATGGGAAATGGATGTTAGAATGGGTTATGGATGTTAGAATGGGGAATGGATGTTAGAATGCGGAATGGATGTCAGAATGGGTAATGGATGTATGTTAGAATGGGGATGGATGTTAGAATGAAGGGAATGGCTGTTAGAATGAGGAATGGATGTTAGAATGAGGGGAATGGATGTTAGAATGAGGAATGGATGTTCGAATGAGGAATGGATGTTCGAATGAGGAATGGATGTTCGAATGAGGAGTGGATGTTCAAATGTGGAATGGATGTTCGAATGGGGAATGGATGTTAGAATCGGAATGGATGTTAGAATGGGGAATGGATGTTAGAATGGGGAATGGATGTCAGAATGGGGAATGTATGTTAGAATGGGGAATGGATGTTAGAATGAGGGGAACGTATGTTAGAATGGGGAATGGATGTGAGAATGAGGGCAATGGATGTTAGACTGATGGGAAGGGATGTTAGAATGGGGAATGGATTTTAGAATGAGGAATGGATTTTAGAATGAGGAATGAAGGTTAGAATGAGGGGAATGGATTTTAGAATGGGGAATTGATGTTAGAATGAGGAATGGATGTTAGAATGGGGAATGGATGCTAGAATCGGGAATGGATGGTAGAATGGGGAATGGAGGTTAGAATGAGGAGTGGATGTAGAATGAGGGGACTGGATGTCAGAATCAGGGGAATGGATGTCAGAATGGGGAATGAATGTTAGAATGGGGAGTGGATGGAGAATGAGAGGAATTGATGTTAGAATGACGGGAATGGATGTAAGAATGAGGGGAATGGAAGTAGAATGAGGAGAATGGATGTTAGACTGATGGGAATGGATGTTAGAATGGGGAATGGATGTTAGAAGGGGAATGGATGTTCGAATGAGTGGAATGGATGTTAGAATGAGTGGAATGGATGTTAGAATGGGTTATGGATGTTAGAATGGGGAATGGATGGTAGAATGGGGAATGGATGTTCGATTGGGGAAAGAATCTTAGAATGGGGAATGTTTGTTAGAATGGGGAGTGCATGTTAAAATGAGGGGAATGGATTTTATAATGAGCAATGGACGTTCGATTGGGGAATGGATGTTAGAAAGGAGAATGTTTGTTAGAATGGAGAATGTTTGTTGGAATGGGGAATGGATGGGAGAATCGGGAATGGATGTTAGAATGCGGAATGGATGGTAGAATGGGGCATGGATGTTAGAATGGGGAGTGGATGTTGAATGAGTGGACTGGATGTCAGAATAAGGGGAATTGATGTTAGAATGGAGAATGGATGCATGTTAGAATGGGGAATGGATGTATGTTAGAATTGGGAATTGATGTTAGAAAGAAGGGAATGGATGTTAGAATGTGGAATGGATGTTAGAATGAGGGGAATCGATGTAAGAATGAGGAATGGACGTTCGATTGAGGAGAATGCATGTTTGAATGAGGGGAATGGATGTTTGAATGAGGAATGGATGTTAGAATCGGGAAAGGATGTTCAAATGAGGAAATGAAGTTAGAATGAGGAATGGATGTTAGAATGGGGAAAGGATGTTAGAATGAGGAATTGGTGTTAGAATGAGGAATGGATGTTAGAAAAGGGAATGGATGTTCGATTGGGGAATGGATGTTAGAATGGGGAACGGATATTCGAATGGGGAATGGATGTTAGAATGAGGGGATTGGATTTTAGAATGGGGAATGGATGTTAGGATGGGTTATGGATGTTAGAATGGGGAATGGATGGCAGAATGGAGAATGGATGTTAGAATGCGGAATGGATGGTAGAATGGGGAATGGATGTTAGAATGGGGAGTGGATGTTAGAATGAGGGGACTGGATGTCAGAAACAGCGGATTGGATGTTAGAATGGGGAATTGATGTTAGAATGGTGAATGGATGTTCGATTGGGGAATGGATGTTAGAATGGGGAACGGATATTCGAATGGGGAATGGATGTTAGAATGAGGGGATTGGATTTTAGAATGGAGAATGAATGTTAGAATGGGTTGTGCAGGTTAGAATGGGGAATGGATGGTAGAATGGGGAATGGATGTTAGAATGCGGAATGGATGGTAGAATGGGGAATGGATGGTAGAATGGGGAGTGTATGTTAGAATGAGGGGACTGGATGTCAGAATCAGCGGATTGGATGTTAGAATGGGGAATGGATGGTAGAATGCGGAATGGATTTAAGAATGGGGAATGGATGTTAGAATGGAGAATGGATGTTAGAAAAGGGAATGGATGTTAGAATGGGGAATGGATGTTAGAATGGGGAATGGATGTCTGTTAGAATAGGGAATGGATGTATGTTAGAATGCGGAATGCATGTTAGAATGAAGGGAATGGATGTGAGAAAGAAGGGAATGGATGTTACAATGAGGAATGGATGTTAGAATGTGGGAATGGATTTTAGAATGAGGAATGGATGTTAGAAAAGGCAATGGATGATAGAATGGGGACTGGATGTTAGAATGGGGAGAGGATGTTCGATTGGGGAATGGATGTCAGATTAGGGAATGCAGGTTAGAATGAGGAATGGATGTTAGCATGGGAAAAGGATGTTAGAATGGGGAATGGATGTTAGAATAGGGAATGTATGTTAGAAAGGGGAATGGATGATATAATGGGGAATGGATGGTCGAATGGGGAATGGATGTTAGAATGGGGAATGCATGTTAGAATGAGGGGAATGGATTTCATAATGAGCAATGGATCTTAGAATGGGGAATGGATGTTAAAATGGGGAACGGATGTTAGAATGGGGAACGGATATTCGAATGGGGAATGGATGTTAGAATGAGTGGAATGGATGTTAGAATGAGTGGAATGGATGTTAGAATGAGTGAAATGGATGTTAGAATGGGGTATGGATGTAAGAATGGGGAATGGATGTTAGAATGGGGACTGGATGTTAGAAAAGGGAATGGATATTAGAAAGGGGAATGGATGTTAGAATGGGGAATGGATGTGTGTTAGAATGGGGATTGGATGTATGTTAGAATGGGAAATGGATGTTAGAAAGAAGGGAATGGATGTGAGAAAGAAGGGAATGGATGTTAGAATCAGGAATGGATGTTAGAATGAGGAATCGATGTTAGAATGAGGAATGGACGTTCGAATGAGGGGAATGCATGTTTGAATGAGGGGAATGGATATTTGAATAAGGAATTGATGTTAGAATCGTGAAAGGATGTTCAAATGAGTAATGGATATTATAATGAGGAATGGATGTTAGAATGGGAAAAGAATGTTAGAATCAGGAATGGATGTTAGAATGAGGATTGGATGTTAGAAAAGGGAATGGATGCTAGAATGGGGTATGGATGCATGTTAGAATGGGAATGGATGTATGTTGGAATGGGGAATGGATGTTTGAAAGAAGGGAATGGATGTGAGAATGTGGAATGAATGTTAGAATGAGGGGAATCGATGTTAGAATGAGGAATGGATGTTCGAATGAGGAGAATGCATGTTTGAATGAGGGGAATGGATGTTTGAATGAGGAATGGATGTTAGAATCGGGAAAGGATGTTCGAATGAGGAATGGATGTTATCAATGTGGAATGGATGTTAGAATGGGGAAAGGATGTTAGAATGGGGAACGGATATTCGAATGGGGAATGGATGTTAGAATGAGGGATTGGATTTTAGAATGGGGAATGGATGTTAGAATGGGTTATGGATGTTAGAATGCGGAATGGATGGTAGAATGGGGAATGGATGTTAAATGGGGAGTGGATGTTAGAATGAGGGGAATGGATGTTAGAATGGGGAATTGATGTTAGAATGGGGAATGGATGGTAGAATGAGGGGATTGGATTTTAGAATGGGGAATGGATGTTAGAATGGGTTATGGATGTTAGAATGCGGAATGGATGGTAGAATGGGGAATGGATGTTAAATGGGGAGTGGATGTTAGAATGAGGGGAATGGATGTTAGAATGGGGAATTGATGTTAGAATGGGGAATGGATGGTAGAATGGGGAAGGAATTTAAGAATGGGGAATGGATGTCAGAATCAGCGGATTGGATGTTAGAATGGGGAATTGATGTTAGAATGAGGAATGGATGGTAGAATGGGGAATGGATTTAAGAATGGGGAATGGATGTTAGAATGGGGAATGGATGTCTGTTAGAATGGGGAATGGATGTATGTTAGAATGCGGAATGCATTTTACAATGAAGGGAATGGATGTGAGAAAGAAGGGAATGGATGTTACAAAGAGGAATGGATGTTAGACTGAGGGAATGGATGTTAGAATGAGGAATGGATGTTAGAAAAGGGAATGGATTTTAGAATGGGGACTGGATGTTAGAATGGGGAATGGATGTTCGATTGGGGAATAGATGTCAGAATGGGGAATGGAGGTTAGAATGAGGAATGGATGTTATAATGAGGAATGGATGTTAGAAAGGGGAATGGATGTTAGAATGGGGAATGGATGATAGAATGGGGAATGGATGTTCGATTGGGGAATTGATGTCAGAATGGGGATTGTTTGCTAGAATGAGGAATGCATGTTAGAATGAGGGGAATGGATTTTATTATGAGCAATAGATGTTAGACTGGGGAATGGATGTAAGAATGGGGAACCGATATTCGAATGGGGAATGGATGTTAGAATGAGGGGATTGGATTTTAGAAATGGAAATGGATGTTAGAATGGGTTATGGATGTTAGAATGGGGAATGGATGGTAGAATGGGGAATGGATGTTAGAATGCAGAATGGATGGTCGAATGGGGAATGGATGTTAGAATGGGGATTGGATGTTAGAATGAGGGGACTGGATGTCAGAATCAGCGGATTGGATGTTAGAATGGGGAATGGATGTTAGAATGTGGAATGGATGTTAGAATGGGGAACGGATATTCGAATGGGGAATGGATGTTAGAATGAGGGGACTGGATGTCAGAAACAGCGGATTGGATGTTAGAATGGGTTATGGATGTTAGAATGGGGAATGGATGGTAGAATGGGGAATGGATGTTAGAATGCGGAATGGATGGTAGAATGGGGAATGGATGTTAGAATGGGGAGTGGATGTTAGAATGAGGGGACTGGATGTCAGAATCAGCGGCTTGGATGTTCGAATGGGGAATGGATGGTAGAATGTGGAATGGATGTTAGAATGGAGAATGGATGTTAGAATGGGGAATGGATGTTAGAATGGGGAATGGATGTCTGTTAGAACGGGGAATGGATGTATGTTAGAATGCGGAATGCATGTTAGAATGAAGGGAATGGATGTGAGAAATAAGGGAATGGATATGAGAAAGAAGGGAATGGATGGTAGAATGAGGAATGGATGTTAGAATGAGGAATCGATGTTAGAATGAGGAATGGACGTTCGAATGTGGGGAATGCATGTTTGAATGAGGGGAATGGATATTTGAATAAGGAATTGATGTTAGAATCGTGAAAGGATGTTCAAATGAGTAATGGATGTTATAATGAGGAATGGATGTTAGAATGGGGAAAGGATGTTAGAATGAGGAATGGATGTTAAAATGAGGATTGGATGTTAGAAAAGGGCATGGATGCTAGAATGGGGAATGGATGTTCGATTGGGGAATGGATGTCAGAATGGGGAATGGAGGTTAGAATGGGGTGTGAATGTAGAATGAGGGGACTGGATGTCAGAATAAGGGGAATGGATGTTAGAATGGAGAATGGATGCATGTTAGAATGGGGAATGGAAGTATGTTAGAATGGGGAATGGATGTTTGAAAGAAGGGAATGGATGTGAGAATGTGGAATGGATGTTCGAATGAGGAGAATGCATGTTTCAATATGGGGAATGGATGTTTGAATGAGGAATTTATGTTTGAATTGGGAAAGGATGTTCGAATCAGGAATGGGTGTTATCAATGAGGAATGGATGTTAGAATGGGGAAAGGATGTTAGAATGAGGAATGGATGTTAGAATGAGGAATTAATGTTGGAAAAGGGAATGGAGGTTAGAATGGGGACTGGATGTTAGAATGGGGTATCGATGTCAGAATGGGGAATGGAGGTTAGAATGAGGAATGGATGTTAGAATGGGGAATGGATGTTAGAATGGGGAATGGATGTTATAATGAAGAATGGATGTTAGAAAGGGGAATGGATGTTAGAATGGGGAATGGATGATAGAATGGGGAATGGATGTTCGATTGGGGAATTGATGTTAGAATGGGGATTGTTTGTTAGAATGGGGAATGCATGTTAGAATGAGGGGAATGGATTTTATAATGAGCAATAGATGTTAGACTGGCGAATGGATGTAAGAATGGGGAACGGATATTCGAATGGGGATTGGATGTTAGAATGAGGGGATTGGATTTTAGAATGGGGAATGGATATTAGAATGGGTTATGGATGTTAGAATGCGGAATGGATGGTAGAATGGGGAATGGATGTTAGAATGGGAAGTGGAAGTTAGAATGAGGGGACTGGATGTCAGAATCAGCGGATTGGATGTCAGAATGGGGAATTGATGTTAGAATGGGGAATGGATGGTAGAATGGGGAATGGATTTAAGAATGGGGAATGGATGTTAGAATGGAGAATGGATGTTAGAAAAGGGAATGGATGTTAGAATGGGGAATGGATGTTAGAATGGGGAATGGATGTCTGTTAGAATGGGGAATGGATGTATGTTAGAATGCGGAATGCATTTTAGAATGAAGGGAATGGACGTGAGAAAGAAGGGAATGGATGTTACAAAGAGGAATGGATGTTAGAAAAGGGAATGGATGTGAGAATGGGGACTGGATGTTAGAATGGGGAAAGGATGTTCGATTGGGGAATGGATGTCAGATTGGGGAATGGATGTTAGAATGAGGAATGGATGTTGGAAAAGGGAATGGATGTTAGAATGGGGACTGGATGTTAAAATGGGGAATGGATGTTCGATTGGGGATAGATGTCAGAATGGGGAATGGAGGTTAGAATGAGGAATGGATGTTAGAATGGGGAATGGATGTTAGAATGGGGAATGGATGTTAGAATGAGGAATGGATGTTAGAAAGGGGAATGGATGTTAGAAAGGGGAATGGATGTTAGAATGGGGAATGGATGATAGAATGGGGAATGGATGTTCGATTGGGGAATTGATGTCAGAATGGGGATTGTTTGCTAGAATGGGGAATGCATGTTAGAATGACTGGAATGGATTTTATTATGAGCAATAGATGTAAGACTGGGGAATGGATGTAAGAATGGGGAACGGATATTCGAATGGGGAATGGATGTTAGAATGAGGGGATTGGATTTTAGAATGGGGAATGGATGTTAGAATGGGTTATGGATGTTAGAATGGGGAATGGATGGTAGAATGGGGAATGGATGTTAGAATGCGGAATGGATGGTAGAATGGGGAATGGATGTTAGAATGGGGAGTGGATGTTAGAATGAATGGGACTGGATGTCAGAATCAGCGGGTTGGATGTTAGATTGGAGAATGGATGTCAGATTGGGGAATGGATGTTAGAATGAGGAATGGATGTTGGAAAAGGGAATGGATGTTAGAATGGGGACTGGATGTTAAAATGGGGAATGGATGTTCGATTGGGGAATAGATGTCAGAATGGGGAATGGAGGTTAGAATGAGGAATGGATGTTAGAATGGGGAATGGATGTTAGAATGGGGAATGGATGTTAGAATGAGGAATGGATGTTAGAAAGGGGAATGGATGTTAGAAAGGGGAATGGATGTTAGAATGGGGAATGGATGATAGAATGGGGAATGGATGTTCGATTGGGGAATTGATGTCAGAATGGGGATTGTTTGCTAGAATGGGGAATGCATGTTAGAATGACTGGAATGGATTTTATTATGAGCAATAGATGTAAGACTGGGGAATGGATGTAAGAATGGGGAACGGATATTCGAATGGGGAATGGATGTTAGAATGAGGGGATTGGATTTTAGAATGGGGAATGGATGTTAGAATGGGTTATGGATGTTAGAATGGGGAATGGATGGTAGAATGGGGAATGGATGTTAGAATGCGGAATGGATGGTAGAATGGGGAATGGATGTTAGAATGGGGAGTGGATGTTAGAATGAATGGGACTGGATGTCAGAATCAGCGGGTTGGATGTTAGATTGGAGAATGGATGTTAGAATGGGGAATGGATGTAAGAAAGAAGGGAATAAATGTTAGAATGTGGAATGGATGTAAGAATGGGGAAAGGATGTTCGAATGAGGAATGGATGGTAGAATGAGGAATGGATGTCAGAATCGGGAATGGATGTTAGAATGAGGAATGGATGTTAGAATGGGGAAAGGATGTAAGAAAGAAGGGAATAAATGTTAGAATGAGGAATGGATGTTAGAATGGGGAAAGGATGTTAGAATGAGGAATTGATGTTAGAATGAGGAATGGATGTTAGATTGAGGAATGTATGTTCGAAAAGGGAATGGATGTTAGAATGGGGAATTGATGTTGGAATGAGGATTGGTGTTCGATTGGGGAATGCATGTCAAAATGGGGAATGGAGGTTACAAAGGGTAATGGCTGTTAGAATGAGGAATGGATGTTACAAAGGGGAATGGATGTTAGAATGGGGAATGGATGATAGAATGGGGTATGGATGTTCGATTGTGGAATGGATGTTAGAATGGGGAATGTTTGTGAAAATGGGGAATGCATGTTAGAATGAGTGGAATGGAATTTAGAATGGGGAATGGATGGTCGACTGGGGAATGGATGTTAGAATGGGGAATGGATTTTCGAATCGGGAATGGATGTTAGAATGGGGAATGGATGTTAGAATGGGTTATGGATGTTAGAATGAGGGGATTGGATTTTAGAATGGGGAATGGATGTTAGAATGGGTTATGGATGTTAGAATGGAGAATGGATGTTAGAACGCGTAATGGATTATAGAATGGGGAATGGATGTTAGAATGGGGAATGGATGTCAGAATGGGGAATGGATGTTCGAATGAGGAATGGATGTTCTAATCGGGAATGGATGTTCGAATGGGGAATGGATGTTAGAATGAGGGGAATGGAAGTTAGCATGAGGGAAATAGATGTTAGAATGAGGAATATATTTTAGAATGAGGGGTGTATGTTAGAATGAGGGGAATGTATTTTATAATTAGGGGAATGGATGTTAGCATTTCGAATGGATGTTAGAATGAGGGGATTGGATGTTAGAATGAGGGGAATGGATGTTATAAATTGGAATGGATGTTAGAATGAGGGGAATGGATGGGAGAATGGGGAATTGATGTTAGAATGGAGAATGATGTTAGAATGTGGAATCGATGTTAGAATGAGGGGAATTGATGTTAGTATAGGGGAATGGATGTTAGAATGAGGGAAATGGATGCTCGAATGGGGAATGGATCTTAGAATGAGGAATGGATGTTAGAATAAGTAATGGATGCTAGAATGAGGGGAATGGATGTTAGAACGAGGAAATGGATGTTAGAATGAGGGGATGGAGGTTAGAATGAGACGAATGGATGTTAGAATGAGGAATGGATGAAAGAATGAGAAATTGATGAAAGAATGAGGGGAATCGATGTTAGAATGAGGAATGGATGTGACAAAAAGTTTAATGAATGTTAGAATGAGGGGAATGGATGTTAGAATGAGGGGAATGTATATTAGAATGAGGGGAATGGATGTTAGAATGAGGAATACATGTTAGTATGAGGGGAATGGATGCTACAATGGGGAATGGATGATAGGATTAGGGGAACGGATGTTAGAACGCGGTATGGATGTGACAAAAAGTGGAATGTATGTAAGAATGAGGGGAATGGATGTAAGAATGAGGAATGGATGTCAGAATGAGGAATGAATGTTGGAATGAGGAATGGATGTTAGAATGGGGAATGAATGTTGGAATGAGGATTGGATGTTCAAATGAGGAATGGATGTTAGAATGAGGGGAATGGATGATAGAATGTGGAATGGATGTTGGAATGAGGGAAATGGATGTTCGAATGAGAGGAATGTATGTTCTAATGAGGGGAATGGATGTTAGAATGGGCAATGGATGTCAGAATGTGCAATGGATGTTAGAATGGTGAATGGATATTAGAATGAGGGAAATGGTGTTAGAATGAGGGAATTGATGTTCAAATGGCGAATGGATGCTCGAATGAGGGTAATGGATATTAGAATGGGGAATGGATGTTAGATTGGGGAGTGAATGTTAGAATGAGGAGTGGATGTCACAATCGGGAATTGATGTTAGAATGGGGAATGGATGTGAGAATGAGGAATGAATGTTAGAATGATGGGAATGGATGTTAGAATGAGTGGAATGGATGTTACAATTAGGAGAATGGATGTTACAATGAAGGGAATGGATGATAGAATGTGGAATGGATATAGGAATAAGGGGAATGGATGTTATAAGGGAATGGATGTTAGAATGGGGTATGGATGTTAGAATGGGGAATGAATGTTAGAATGGGGAATGGATGTTCGAATGGGGAATGGATGTTAGAATGGGGAATGGATGTTCGATGGGGAATGGATGTTAGAATGAGGGGAATGGAAGTTAGCATGAGGGAAATAGATGTTACAATGAGGAATATATGTTAGAATGAGGGGTGTATGTTAGAATGAGGGGAATTTATTTTAGAATGAGGGGAATGGATGGGAGAATGGGGAATGGATGTTAGAATGGGGAATGATGTTAGAATGTGGAATCGATGTTAGAATGAGGTGAATTGATGTTAGTATAGGGGAATGGATGTTAGAATGAGGAAAATGGATGCTCGAATGGGGAATGGATCTTAGAATGAGGAATGGATGTAAGAATAAGGAATGGATGCTAGTATGAGGGGAATGGATGTTAGAATGAGGAAATGGATGTTAGATTGAGGGGTATGGAGGTTAGTATGAGGAATGGATGTAAGAATGGGGACTGCATGTTAGAATGAGCGGAATGGATGGTCGAATGAGGGGAATGGAGGTTAGAATGAGACGAATTGATGTTAGAATGAGGAATGGATGAAAGAATGAGGAATGGATGAAAGAATGTGGGGAATCGATGTTAGAATGAGGAATGGATGTGACAAAAAGTGGAATGAATGTTAGAATGAGGGGAATGGAAGTTAGAATGAGGGGAATGTATGTTAGAATGAGGGGAATGGATGTTAGAATGAGGGGAATGTATGTTAGAATGAGGGGAATGGATGTTAGAATGAGGGGAATGGATGTTATAAATTGGAATGGATGTTAGAATGAGGGGAATGTATGTTAGAATGAGGGGAATGTATGTTAGATTGAGGGGAATGGATGTTAGAATAAGCAATGCATGTTAGTATGAGGGGAATGGATGCTACAATGGGGAATGGATGATAGGATGAGGGGAACGGATGTTAGAACGAGGTATGGATGTGGCAAAAAGTGGAATGCATGCAAGAATGAGGGGAATGGATGTTAGAATGAGGAATGGATGTTAGAATGAGGAATGGATGTTAGAATGAGGAATGGATGTTAGAATGGGGAATGAATGTTAGAATGAGGAATGGATGTTCGAATGAGGAATGGATGTTCGAATGGGGAATGGATGTTAGAATGGAAAATGGACGTTAGAAGGAGGAATGGATGTTAGAAGGAGGAATGGTTGTTAGAATGAGAATGGATGTTGGAATGGGGAATGGATGTCAGAATGGGGAATGGATGTTCGAATGAGAATGGATGTTAGAATGGGGAATGGATGTCAGAATGGGGAATGGATGATAGAATGGGGACCGGATGACAGAATGGTGAATGGATGTTCGAAGGGGGAATGGATGTGAGAAAGAGGAATGAATGTCCGAATGATGGGAATGGATGTTCGAATGAGAGGAATGTATGTTAGAATGAGGGGAATGGATGATAGAATGTGGAATGGATGTTGGAATGTGGGAAATGGACGTTCGAATGAGAGGAATGTATGTTAGAATGAGGAGAATGGATCTTAGAATCGTGAATGGATGTTAGAATGGGGAATGGATGTTAGAATGGGGAATGGAGGTTCGAATTGGGAATGGAGGTTAGAATGGGCAATGCATGTTAGAATGGGCAATGCATGTTAGAATGGGGAATCGATGTTAAAATGGGGAATGGATGATAGAATGGAGAATGGATGTCAGAATGGGGAATGGATGTTAGAATGAGGAATGGATGTTAGATTGGGGAGTGGATGTTAGAATGAGGAATGGATGTCACAATGGGGAATTGATGTTGGAATGGGGAATGGATGTGAGAATGAGGAATGAATGTTAGCATGATTGGAATGGATGTTAGAATGAGGAGAATGGATGTTAAAATGAGGGGAATGGATGATAGAATGTGGAATGAATATTAGAATGATAGGAATGGATGTTCGAATGAGAGGAATGGATGTGAGACTGAGGGGAATGGATGTTAGAATGAGGGGAATGTATTTTAGAATTAGGGGAATGGATGTTAGAATTTCGAATGGATGTTAGAATGAGGGAATTGGATGTTAGAATGAGGGGAATGGATGTTATAAATTGGAATGGATGTTAGAATGAGGGGAATGGATGGGAGAATGGGGAATTGATGTTAGAATGGAGAATGATGTTAGAATGTGGAATCGATGTTAGAATGAGGGGAATTGATGTTAGTATAGGGGAATGGATGTTAGAATGAGGGAAATGGATGCTAGAATGGGGAATGGATCTTAGAATGAGGAATGGATGCAAGAATAAGTAATGGATGCTAGAATGAGGGGAATGGATGTTAGAACGAGGAAATGGATGTTAGAATGAGGGGATGGACGTTAGAATGAGACGAATGGATGATAGAATGAGGAATGGATGAAATAATGAGAAATTGATGAAAGAATGAGGAGAATCGATGTTAGAATGAGGAATGGATGTGACAAAAAGTTTAATGAATGTTAGAATGAGGGGAATGGATGTTAGAATGAGGGGAATGTATATTAGAATGAGGGGAATGGATGTTAGAATGAGGAATACATGTTAGTATGAGGGGAATGGATGCTACAATGTGGAATGGATGATAGGATTAGGGGAACGGATGTTAGAACGAGGTATGGATGTGACAAAAAGTGGACTGTATGTAAGAATGAGGGGAATGGATGTAAGAATGAGGAATGGATGTCAGAATGAGGAATGAATGTTGGAATGAGGAATGGATGTTAGAATGGGGAATGAATGTTGGAATGAGGAATGGATGTTCGAATGAGGAATGGATGTTAGAATGAGGGGAATGGATGATAGAATGTGGAATGGATGTCAGAATGGGCAATGGATGTTAGAATGGTGAATGGATGTTAGAATGAGGGAAATGGTGTTAGAATGAGGGAATTGATGTTAGATTGGGGAGTGAATGTTAGAATGAGGAATGGTTGTCACAATCGGTAATTGATGTTAGAATGGGGAATGGATGTGAGAATGAGGAATAAATGTTAGAATGACGGGAATGGATGTTAGAATGAGTGGAATGGATGTTAGAATTAGGAGAACGGATGTTAAAATGAAGGGAATGGATGATAGAATCTGGAATGGATATAGGAATAAGGGGAATGGATGTTATTAGGGAATGGATGTTAGAATGGGGTATGGATGTTAGAATGGGGAATGAATGTTAGAATGGGGAATGGATGTTGGAATGGGGAATGATTGTTCGAATGGGGAATGGATGTTCGAATGGGGAATGGATGTTAGAATGAGGGGAATGGAAGTTAGCATGAGGGAAATAGATGTTAGAATGAGGAATATATGTTAGATTGAGGGGTGTATGTTAGAATGAGGGAAATTTATTTAAGAATGAGGGGAATGGATGGGAGAATGGGGAATGGATGTGAGAATGAGGAATAAATGTTAGAATGACGGGAATGGATGTTAGAATGAGTGGAATGGATGTTAGAATTAGGAGAACGGATGTTAAAATGAAGGGAATGGATGATAGAATCTGGAATGGATATAGGAATAAGGGGAATGGATGTTATTAGGGAATGGATGTTAGAATGGGGTATGGATGTTAGAATGGGGAATGAATGTTAGAATGGGGAATGGATCTTAGAATGAGGAATGAATGTAAGAATAAGGAATGGATGCTAGAATGAGGGGAATGGATGTTAGAATGAGGAAATGGATGTTAGAATGAGGGGTATGGAGGTTAGTGTGAGGAATGGATGTAAGAATGGGGACTGCATGTTAGAATGAGCGGAATGGATGGTAGAATGAGGGGAATGGAGGTTAGAATGAGACGAATTGATGTTAGAATGAGGAATGGATGAAAGAATGAGGAATGGATGAAAGAATGACGAATGGATGAAAGAATGAGGGGAATCGATGTTAGAATGAGGAATGGACGTGACAAAAAGTGGAATGAATGTTAGAATGAGGGGAATGTAAGTTAGAATGAGGGGAATGTATGTTAGAATGAGGGGAATGGATGTTAGAATGAGGGGAATGTAAGTTAGAATGAGGTGAATGGATGTTAGAATGAGGGGAATGGATGTTATAAATTGGAATGGATGTTAGAATGAGGGGAATGTATGTTAGAATGAGGGGAATGTATGTTAGATTGAGGGGAATGGATGTTAGAATAAGGAATGCACGTTAGTATGAGGCGAATGGATGCTACAATGGGGAATGGATGATAGGATGAGGGGAACGGATGTTAGAACGAGGTATGGATGTGGCAAAAAGTGGAATGCATGTAAGAATGAGGGGAATGGATGTTAGAATGAGGAATGGATGTTAGAATGAGGAATGGATGATAGAATGAGGAATGGATGTTAGAATGGGGAATGAATGTTAGAATGAGGAATGGATGTTTGAATGAGGAATAGATGTTCGAATGGGGAATGGATGTTAGAATGGAAAATGGACGTTAGAATGGGGAATGGGTGTTAGAATGGGGAATGGATGTCAGAATGGGGAATGGATGATAGAATGGGGACCGGATGACAGAATGGTGAATGGATGTTCGAAGGGGGGATGGATGTGAGAATGAGGAATGAATGTCCGAATGATGGGAATGGATGTTCGAATGAGAGGACTGTATGTTAGAATGAGGGGAATGGATGATAGAATGTGGAATGGATGTTGGAATGAGGGAAATGGACGTTCGAATGAGAGGAATGTATGTCAGAATGAGGGGAATGGATCTTAGAATGGTGAATGGATGTTAGAATGGGGAATGGAGGTTAGAATGGGCAATGCATGTTAGAATGGGCAATGCATGTTAGAATGGGGAATCGATGTTAGAATGGGGAATGGATGATAGAATGGAGAAAGGATGTCAGAATGGGGAATGGATGTTAGAATGAGGAATGGATGTTAGATTGGGGACTGGATGTTAGAATGAGGAATGGATGTCACAATAGGGAATTGATGTTAGAATGGGGAATGGATGTCACAATAGGGAATTGATGTTAGAATGGGGAATGGATGTGAGAATGAGGAATGAATGTTAGAATGATTGGAATGGATGTTAGAATGAGGAGAATGGATGTTAAAATGAGGGGAATGGATGATAGAATGTGGAATGAATATTCGAATGATAGGAATGGATGTTCGAATGAGAGGAATGGATGTGAGACTGAGGGGAATATGTGTAAGAATGAGGGGAATGTATTTTAGAATTAGGGGAATGGATGTTAGAATGAGGGAAATGGATGCTCGAATGGGGAATGGATCTTAGAATGAGGAATGGATGTTAGAATAAGTAATGGATGCTAGAATGAGGGGAATGGATGTTAGAACGAGGAAATGGATGTGAGAATGAGGGGATGGAGGTTAGAATGAGACGAATGGATGTTAGAATGAGGAATGGATGAAAGAATGAGAAATTGATGAAAGAATGAGGGGAATCGATGTTAGAATGAGGAATGGATGTGACAAAAAGTTTAATGAATGTTAGAATGAGGGGAATGGATGTTAGAATGAGGGGAATGTATATTAGAATGAGGGGAATGGATGTTAGAATGAGGAATACATGTTAGTATGAGGGGAATGGATGCTACAATGGGGAATGGATGATAGGATTAGGGGAACGGATGTTAGAACGAGGTATGGATGTGACAAAAAGTGGAATGTATGTAAGAATGAGGGGAATGGATGTAAGAATGAGGAATGGATGTCAGAATGAGGAATGAATGTTGGAATGAGGAATGGATGTTAGAATGGGGAATGAATGTTGGAATGAGGAATGGATGTTCGAATGAGGAATGGATGTTAGAATGAGGGGAATGGATGATTGAATGTGGAATGGATGTTGGAATGAGGGAAATGGATGTTCGAATGAGAGGAATGTATGTTCTAATGAGGGGAATGGATGTTAGAATGGGCAATGCATGTTAGAATGGGCAATGCATGTTGGAATAGGGAATGGATGTTAGAATGGGGAATGGATGATAGAATGGAGAATGGATGTCAGAATGGGCAATGGATGTTAGAATGGTGAATGGATATTAGAATGAGGGAAATGGTGTTAGAATGAGGGAATTGATGTTCGAATGGCGAATGGATGCTCGAATGAGGGTAATGGATATTAGAATGGGGAATGGATGTTAGATTGGGGAGTGAATGTTAGAATGAGGAATGGATGTCACAATCGGGAATTGATGTTAGAATGGGGAATGGATGTGAGAATGAGGAATTAATGTTAGAATGATGGGAATGGATGTTAGAATGAGTGGAATGGATGTTAGAATTAGGAGAAATGATGTTAAAATGAAGGGAATGGATGATAGAATGTGGAATGGATATAGGAATAAGGGGAATGGATGTTATAAGGGAATGATTGTTCGAATGGGGAATGGATGTTCGAATGGGGAATGGATGTTAGAATGAGGGGAATGGAAGTTAGCATGAGGGAAATAGATGTTAGAATGAGCAATATATGTTAGAATGAGGAGTGTATGTTAGAATGAGGGGAATTTATTTTAGAATGAGGGGAATGGATGGGAGAATGGGGAATGGATGTTAGAATGGGGAATGATTTTAGAAATTGGAATCGATGTTAGAATGAGGTGAATTGATGTTAGTATAGGGGAATGGATGTTAGAATGAGGAAAATGGATGCTAGAATGGGGAATGGATCTTAGAATGAGGAATGGATGTAAGAATAAGGAATGGATGCTAGAATGAGGGGAATGGATGTTAGAATGAGGAAATGGATGTTAGAATGAGGGGTATGGAGGTTAGTATGAGGAATGGATGTAAGAATGGGGACTGCATGTTAGAATGAGCGGAATGTATGGTAGAATGAGGGGAATGGAGGTTAGAATGAGACGAATTGATGTTAGAATGAGGAATGGATGAAAGAATGAGGAATGGATGAAAGAAGGACGAATGGATGAAAGAATGAGGGGAATCGATGTTAGAATGAGGAATGGACGTGACAAAAAGTGGAATGAATGTTAGAATGAGGGGAATGGAAGTTAGAATGAGGGGAATGTATGTTAGAATGAGGGGAATGGATGTTAGAATGAGGGGAATGTATGTTAGAATGAGGAATGAATGTTAGAATGAGGAATGGATGTTCGAATGAGGAATGGATGTTCGAATGGGGAATGGATGTTAGAATGGAAAATGGACGTTAGAATGGGGAATGGATGTTAGAATGGGGAATGGATGTCAGAATGGGGAATGGATGTCAGAATGGGGAATGGATGATAGAATGGGGAATGGATGTCAGAATGGGGAATGGATGTCAGAATGGGGAATGGATGAGAGAATGAGGAATGAATGTTAGAATGATTGGAATGGATGTTAGAATGAGGAGAATGGATGTTAAAATGAGGGAAATGGATGATAGAATGTGGAATGAATATTCGAATGATAGGAATGGATGTTCGAATGAGAGGAATGGATGTGAGACTGAGGGGAATGTGTGTAAGAATGAGGGGAATGTATTTTAGAATTAGGGGAATGGATGTTAGAATTTCGAATGGATGTTAGAATGAGGGGATTGGATGTTAGAATGAGGGGAATGGATGTTATAAATTGGAATGGATGTTAGAATGAGGGGAATGGATGGGAGAATGGGGAATTGATGTGAGAATGGGGAATTGATGTTAGAATGGAGAATGATGTTAGAATGTGGAATCGAAGTTAGAATGAGGGGAATTGATGTTAGTATAGGGGAATGGATGTTAGAATGAGGGAAATGGATGCTTGAATGGGGAATGGATCTTAGAATGAGGAATGGATGTAAGAATAAGTAATGGATGCTAGAATGAGGGGAATGGATGTTAGAACGAGGAAATGGATGTGAGAATGAGGGGATGGAGGTTAGAATGAGACGAATGGATGATAGAATGAGGAATGGATGAAAGAATGAGAAATTGATGAAAGAATGAGGGGAATCGATGTTAGAATGAGGAATGGATGTGACAAAAAATTTAATGAATGTTAGAATGAGGGGAATCGATGTTAGAATGAGGAATGGATGTGACAAAAAGTTTAATGAATGTTAGAATGAGGGGAATGGATGTTAGAATGAGGGGAATGTATATTAGAATGAGGGGAATGGATGTTAGAATGAGGAATACATGTTAGTATGAGGGGAATGGATGCTACAATGGGGAATGGATGATAGGATTAGGGGAATGGATGTTAGAACGCGGTATGGATGTGACAAAAAGTGGAATGTATGTAAGAATGAGGGGAATGGATGTAAGAATGAGGAATGGATGTCAGAATGAGGAATGAATGTTGGAATGAGGAATGGATGTTAGAATGGGGAATGAATGTTGGAATGAGGATTGGATGTTCAAATGAGGAATGGATGTTAGAATGAGGGGAATGGATGATAGAATGTGGAATGGATGTTGTAATGAGGGAAATGGATGTTCGAATGAGAGGAATGTATGTTCTAATGAGGGGAATGGATGTTAGAATGGGCAATGCATGTTAGAATGGGCAATGCATGTTGGAATAGGGAATGGATGTTAGAATGGGGAATGGATGTTAGAATGGTGAATGGATATTAGAATGAAGGAAATGGTGTTCGAATGAGGGAATTGATGTTCGAATGGCGAATGGATGCTCGAATGAGGGTAATGGATATTAGAATGGGGAATGGATGTTAGATTGGGGAGTGAATGTTAGAATGAGGAATGGATGTCACAATCGGGAATTGATGTTAGAATGGGGAATGGATGTGAGAATGAGGAATGAATGTTAGAATGATGGGAATGGATGTTAGAATGAGTGGAATGGATGTTAGAATTAGGAGAATGGATGTTAAAATGAAGGGAATGGATGATAGAATGTGGAATGGATATAGGAATAAGGGGAATGGATGTTATAAGGGAATGATTGTTCGAATGGGGAATGGATGTTCGAATGGGGAATCGATGTTAGAATGAGGGGAATGGAAGTTAGCATGAGGGAAATAGATGTTAGAATGAGCAATATATGTTAGAATGAGGAGTGTATGTTAGAATGAGGGGAATTTATTTTAGAATGAGGGGAATGGATGGGAGAATGGGGAATGGATGTTAGAATGGGGAATGATGTTAGAATGTGGAATCGATGTTAGAATGAGGTGAATTGATGTTAGTATAGGGGAATGGATGTTAGAATGAGGAAAATGGATGCTAGAATGGGGAATGGATCTTAGAATGAGGAATGGATGTAAGAATAAGGAATGGATGCTAGAATGAGGGGAATTGATGTTAGAATGAGGAATGGATGAATGAATGAGGGGAATCGATGTTAGAATGAGGAATGGATGTGACAAAAAGTGGAATGAATGTTAGAATGAGGGGAATGGAAGTTAGAATGAGGGGAATGTATGTTAGAATGAGGGGAATGCATGTTATAAATTGGAATTGATGTTAGAATGAGGGGAATGTATGTTAGAATGAGGGGAATGTATGTTAGATTGAGGGGAATGGATGTTAGACTGAGGAATGCATGTTAGTATGAGGGGAATGGATGCGACAATGGGGGATGGATGATAGGATGAGGGGAACGGATGTTAGAACGAGGTATGGATGTGGCAAAAAGTGGAATGCATGTAAGAATGAGGGGAATGGATGTTAGAATGAGGAATGGATGTTAGAATGAGGAATGGATGTTAGAATGAGGAATGGAGGTTAGAATGGGGAATGAATGTTAGATTGAGGAATGGATGTTCGAATGAGGAATGGATGTTCGATTGGGGAATGTATGTTAGAATGGAAAATGGATGTTAGAATGGGGAATGGATGTTGGAATGGGGAATGGATGTCAGAATGGGGAATGGATGTTAGAATGACAAATGGATGTTCAAATGAGTAATGGATGTTAGAATGGGAATGGATGTTAGAATGGGGAATGGATGTTAGAAGGAGGAATGGATGTTAGAATGAGGAAGGGTTGTTAGAATGAGAATGGATGTTGGAATGGGGAATGGATGTCAGAATGGGGAATGGATGTTCGAATGAGAATGGATGTTAGAATGGGGAATGGATGTCAGAATGGGGAACGGATGATAGAATGGGGAACGGATGATAGAATGGTGAATGGATGTTCGACGGGGGAATGGATGTGAGAATGAGGAATGAATGTCCGAATGATGGGAATGGATGTTCGAATGAGAGGAATGTATGTTAGAATGAGGGGAATGGATGATAGAATGTGGAATAGATGTTGCAATTAGGGAAATGGACGCTCGAATGAGAGGAATGTATGTTAGAATGAGGGGAATGGATCTTAGAATGGTGAATGGATGTTAGAATGGGGAATGTATGTGAGAATGGGGAATAGATGTTCGAATGGAGAATGGATGTTAGAATGAGGAATGGATGTTAGAATGGGGAATGGAGGTTCGATTTGGGAATGGAGGTTAGAATGGGCAATGCATGTTAGAATGGGCAATGCATGTTAGAATGGTGAATCGATGTTAGAATGGGGAATGGATGATAGAATGGAGAATGGATGTCAGAATGGAGAATGGATGTTAGAATGAGGAATGGATGTTAGATTGGGGACTGGATGTTAGAATGAGGAATGGATTTCACAATGGGGAATTTATGTTAGAATGGGGAATGGATGTGAGAATGAGGAATGAATGTTAGAATGATTGGAATGGATGTTAGAATGAGGAGAATGGATGTTAAAATGAGGGGAATGGATGATAGAATGTGGAATGAATATTAGAATGATAGGAATGGATGTTCAAATGAGAGGAATGGATGTGAGACTGAGGGGAATGGATGTTAGAATGAGGGGAATGGATGGTAGAATGTGGAATGGATGTTAGAATGTGGAATGGAAGTTAGAATGAGAAATGGATGCCAGAGTGGGGAATGGGCGGTAGAATGGGGAATGGATGTTAGAAAGAGGAAATGATATTAGAATGAGGGGAATGGATGCTAGAATGTGGAATGGATTTTAGAATGTGGAATGGATGTTAGAAGGGGGAATGGATCTGAGAATGAGGAATGAATGTCCGAATGATGGGAATGGATGTTCGAATAAGAGGAATGTATGTTAGAATGAGGGAAATGGATGATAGAATGTGGAATGGATGTTGGAATGAGGAATGGATGCAAGAATGGGGAATATATGTTCGAATGGGGAATGGATGTTCGAATGGGGAATGGATGTTGGATTGGGGAATGGATGTTAGAATGGGGAATGGAGGTTTGAATTGGGAATGGAGGCTAGAATGGGCAATGCATGTTAGAATGGGGAATCGATGTTAGAATGGGGAATGGATGATAGAATGGAGAATGGATGTCAGAATGGGGAATGGATGTTAGAATGGGGAATGCATGTTAGAATGTGGAATGAATGTAAGAATGAGGAACGAATGTTCAAATGGGGAATGGATGTTAGAATGGGGAATGTATGCGAGAATGGGGAATGGATGTTAGAATGGGGAATGGATGTTAGAATGGGGAATGCATGTTAGAATGTGGAATGAATGTAAGAATGAGGAATAGATGCTAGATTGGGGAATGGATGTTAGAATGGGTAATCGATTTTAGAATGGGGAATGGATGTTAAAATGTGGAATGAATGTAAGAATTCGGAATGGATGTTAGAATGGGGAGTGGATGTTAGAATGGGGAATGGATGATAGAATGGGGAATGGATGTTAGAATGGGGAATGGATGTCAGAATGGGGAACGGATGATAGAATGGGGAACGGATGATAGAATGGTGAATGGATGTTCGAAGGGGGAATGGATGTGAGAATGAGGAATGAATGTCCGAATGATGGGAATGGATGTTCGAATGAGAGGAATGTATGTTAGAATGAGGGGAATGGATGATAGAATGTGGAATAGATGTTGAAATGAGGGAAATGGACGTTCGAATGAGAGGAATGTATGTTAGAATGAGGGGAATGGATCTTAGAATGGTGAATGGATGTTAGAATGGGGAATGTATGTGATAATGAGGAATAGATGTTCGAATGGAGAATGGATTTAGATTGGGGAATGGATGTTAGAATGGGGAATGGAGGTTCGATTTGGGAATGGAGGTTAGAATGGGCAATGCATGTTAGAATGGGCAATGCATGTTAGAATGGTGAATCGATGTTAGAATGGGGAATGGATGATAGAATGGAGAATGGATGTCAGAATGGAGAATGGATGTTAGAATGAGGAATGGATGTTAGATTGGGGACTGGATGTTAGAATGAGGAATGGATTTCACAATGGGGAATTTATGTTAGAATGGGGAATGGATGTGAGAATGAGGAATGAATGTTAGAATGATTGGAATGGATGTTAGAATGAGGAGAATGGATGTTAAAATGAGGGGAATGGATGATAGAATGTGGAATGAATATTAGAATGATAGGAATGGATGTTCAAATGAGAGGAATGGATGTGAGACTGAGGGGAATGGATGTTAGAATGAGGGGAATGGATGGTAGAATGTGGAATGGATGTTAGAATGTGGAATGGATGTTAGAATGAGAAATGGATGCCAGAGTGGGGAATGGGCGGTAGAATGGGGAATGGATGTTAGAAAGAGGAAATTATATTAGAATGAGGGGAATGGATGCTAGAATGTGGAATGGATTTTAGAATGTGGAATGGATGTTAGAAGGGGGAATGGATCTGAGAATGAGGAATGAATGTCCGAATGATGGGAATGGATGTTCGAATAAGAGGAATGTATGTTAGAATGAGGGAAATGGATGATAGAATGTGGAATGGATGTTGGAATGAGGAATGGATGCAAGAATGGGGAATATATGTTCGAATGGGGAATGGATGTTCGAATGGGGAATGGATGTTGGATTGGGGAATGGATGTTAGAATGGGGAATGGAGGTTTGAATTGGGAATGGAGGCTAGAATGGGCAATGCATGTTAGAATGGGGAATCGATGTTAGAATGGGGAATGGATGATAGAATGGAGAATGGATGTCAGAATGGGGAATGGATGTTAGAATGGGGAATGCATGTTAGAATGTGGAATGAATGTAAGAATGAGGAACGAATGTTCAAATGGGGAATGGATGTTAGAATGGGGAATGTATGCGAGAATGGGGAATGGATGTTAGAATGGGGAATGGATGTTAGAATGGGGAATGCATGTTAGAATGTGGAATGAATGTAAGAATGAGGAATAGATGCTAGATTGGGGAATGGATGTTAGAATGGGTAATCGATTTTAGAATGGGGAATGGATGTTAAAATGTGGAATGAATGTAAGAATTCGGAATGGATGTTAGAATGGGGAGTGGATGTTAGAATGGGGAATGGATGATAGAATGGGGAATGGATGTTAGAATGGGGAATGGATGTCAGAATGGGGAACGGATGATAGAATGGGGAACGGATGATAGAATGGTGAATGGATGTTCGAAGGGGGAATGGATGTGAGAATGAGGAATGAATGTCCGAATGATGGGAATGGATGTTCGAATGAGAGGAATGTATGTTAGAATGAGGGGAATGGATGATAGAATGTGGAATAGATGTTGAAATGAGGGAAATGGACGTTCGAATGAGAGGAATGTATGTTAGAATGAGGGGAATGGATCTTAGAATGGTGAATGGATGTTAGAATGGGGAATGTATGTGATAATGAGGAATAGATGTTCGAATGGAGAATGGATTTAGATTGGGGAATGGATGTTAGAATGGGGAATGGAGGTTCGATTTGGGAATGGAGGTTAGAATGGGCAATGCATGTTAGAATGGGCAATGCATGTTAGAATGGTGAATCGATGTTAGAATGGGGAATGGATGATAGAATGGAGAATGGATGTCAGAATGGAGAATGGATGTTAGAATGAGGAATGGATGTTAGATTGGGGACTGGATGTTAGAATGAGGAATGGATTTCACAATGGGGAATTTATGTTAGAATGGGGAATGGATGTGAGAATGAGGAATGAATGTTAGAATGATTGGAATGGATGTTAGAATGAGGAGAATGGATGTTAAAATGAGGGGAATGGATGATAGAATGTCGAATGAATATTAGAATGATAGGAATGGATGTTCAAATGAGAGGAATGGATGTGAGACTGAGGGGAATGGATGTTAGAATGAGGGGAATGGATGGTAGAATGTGGAATGGATGTTAGAATGTGGAATGGATGTTAGAATGAGAAATGGATGCCAGAGTGGGGAATGGGCGGTAGAATGGGGAATGGATGTTAGAAAGAGGAAAGGATATTAGAATGAGGGGAATGGATGCTAGAATGTGGAATGGATTTTAGAATGGGGAATGGATGTTAGAAGGGGGAATGGATCTGAGAATGAGGAATGAATGTCCGAAGGATGGGAATGGATGTTCGAATGAGAGGAATGTATGTTAGAATGAGGGAAATGGATGATAGAATGTGGAATGGATGTTGGAATGAGGAATGGATGCAAGAATGGGGAATATATGTTCGAATGGGGAATGGATGTTGGATTGGGGAATGGATGTTAGAATAGGGAATGGAGGTTTGAATTGGGAATGGAGGCTAGAATGGGCAACGCATGTTAGAATGGGCAATGCATGTAAGAATGGGGAATCGATGTTAGAATGGGGAATGGATGATACAATGGAGAATGGATGTCAGAATGGGGAATGGATGTTAGAATGAGGAATGGATGTTAGATTGGGGAGTGGATGTTAGAATGAGGAATGGATGTCACAATGGGGAATTGATGTTCGAATGGGGAATGGATGTGAGAATGAGGAATGAATGTTAGAATGATTGGAATGGATGTTAGAATGAGGAGAATGGATGTTAAAATGAGGGGAATGGATGATAGAATGTGGAATGAATATTAGAATGATCGGAATGGATGTTCGAATGAGAGGAATGGATGTGAAACTGAGGGGAATGGATGTTAGAATGAGGGGAGTGGATGTCAGAACGAGGAATGGAAGTGACAAAAAGTGGAATGGATGTTAGAATGAGGGGTATGGATGTTAGAATGAGGAATTGATTTGAGAATGAGTAATGGATGTGAGAATGGGGAATGGATATAAAATGGGGAATGGATGTTGCAATGGAGAAAGGATGTTAGAATGGGAAATGGATGTTAAAATGGGAAATGGATGTGAGAATGGGGAATGGATGTTAGAAAGGGGAATGGATGTTAGAAAGGGTAATGGATTTTAGAATTAGGAATGGATGTTAGAATTCGGAATGATGTTTAAATGACAAATGCTTGTTGGAATGACAAATGTGTGTTAGAATGGGGAATAGACGTTAGAATGATGAATGGATGTTGGAATGAGGAATGGATATTAGAATGAGATTTGGATATGAGAATGGGGAATGGATGTTGGAATGGGGAATGGATGTTGGAATGAGGAATGGATATTAGAATGAGGAATGGTTGTTAGAATGACTAATGGATGTTTGAATGGGGAATGGATGTTGTAATGGGAAATGAATGTTAGAATGAGGAAAGTATGTCAGAATTAGGAATGGATGTTATAAGGGAATGGATGTCAGAATGGGGAATGCATGTTAGAATGGGGAATGGATGTTAGAATGGGGAATGGATGTTAGAATGTGGACTGTATGTTGGAATTGGGAATAGATGTTAGAATGGGGAATGGATGACAGAATGGGGAATGGATGATAGAATGGGGAATGGATATTAGAATGGGGAATGGATGTTGGAATGGGCAATTGATGTGAGAATTAGGAATGGATGTTAGAATGAGGAATGGTTGTATGAATGACAAATGGATATTAGAATGGATGTTAGAATGGGGAATGTATGCGAGAATGGGGAATGGATGTTGGAATGGGCAATTGATGTGAGAATTAGGAATGGATGTTAGAATGAGGAATGGTTGTATGAATGACAAATGGATATTAGAATGGGGAATGGATGTTAGAATGGGAAATCGATGTTAGAATGAGGAACGAATGTTCAAATGGGGAATGGATGTTAGAATGGGGAATGTATGCGAGAATGGGGAATGGATGTTAGAATGGGGAATGGATGCGAGATTGGGGAATGGATGTTAGAATGGGGAATGGATGTTAGAATGGGGAATGGATGTTAAAATGTGGAATGAATGTAAGAATTCGGAATGGATGTTAGAATGGAGAGTGGATGTTAGAATGGGGAATGGATGATAGAATGGGGAATGGATGTTAGAATGGGGAATGGATGTTAGAATGGGGAATAGATGTTCGAGTGGGAATAGGTGTGAGAATGGGGAATGGATGTTAGTATGGGGAATGGATGTTAGAATGAGGAATGGATGTTCGAATGGGAAATGAATGTTACAATGAGGGGAATGGATGTTAGAATGAGGGGAGTGGATGTTAGAATTGGGACTGGATGTTAGAATGGGGAATGGATGTTAGAATGGGCAATGGATGTCAGAATGTGGGAATGGATGTCAGATTGGGAAATGGATGTTAGAATGAGGAATGGTTGTTAGAATGGGGAATGGATGTTAGATTGAGGGGAATGGATATTAGAATGAGGGGAATGGATATTAGAATGCAGAATTGATGTTCAAATGGGGAATGGATGTTCGAATGATGAATGGTTGTTAGAATGGGGAATGGATGTAAGAATCAGGAATGGATGTCAGAATGGGGAATGGATTTTAGAATGTGGAATGGATGTTAGAATGGGTAATGGATGTTAGAATGAGGGGAATGGATGTAAGAATTAGGGGAATGGATACGAGAATGTGGAATGGATGTCAGAATTGGGAATGGATGTTAGAATGAGGAATGGATGTTAGAATGGTGAATGGATGCTCGAATGTGGAATGGATGCGAGAATGTGGAATGGATGTTAGAATGAGGGGAATCGATGATAGATTGGGAAATGCATGTTTGAATGGGGAATGGATGTTAGAATGGGGAATGGATGTTAGAATGAGGGGAATCGATGATAGATTGGGAAATGCATGTTTGAATGGGGAATGGATGCGAGAATGGGGAATGGATGTTAGAATGAGGGGAATCGATGATAGATTGGGAAATGCATGTTTCAATGGGGAATTGATGTTAGAATGGGAAATGGACGTTTGAATGAGGAATGGATGTTAGAATGGGGAATGGATGCTAGAATGGGGAATGGATGTGAGAATGGGGAATGGATGTTAGAATGGGGAATGTATGAAACAAAGGGGAATGGATGTTCGAATCGGGAATGGATGTTAGAATGAGGAATGGATGTTAGAATGAGGTGAATGTATGTTAGAATGCGGGGAATGGATGTTAGAATGAGGGGAATGGATGTTAGAATGGGGAATGGATGTCAGAATGGGGAGTGGATGTCAGAATGAGGAATGTATGTCAGAATGGTGAATGGTTGTTAGAATGGGGAATGGATGTTAGAATGAGGGGAATGGATTTTAGAATGAGGGGAATGGATGCTAGATTGGGTAATGGATGTTCGAATAGGGAATGGATGTTAGAAATGAGAATGGATGTTAGAAAGGGGAATGGATGTTAGAATGGGGAATGGATGTTAGAATGGGGAATGGATGTTAGAATGAGGGGAATGAATGTTAGAATGAAGGGAATGGATGATAGAATGTGGAATGGATGTTAGAAATAGTCATGGATTTTAGAATGGGGAATGGATGTGAGAATGGGGAATGTATGTTAGAATGGGGAATGCATGTAAGAAAGGGGAATGAATGTTAGAATGGGGAATGGATATTAGAATGAGGGGAATGAATGTTAGAATGAGGGGAATGGATGATAGAATGTGGAATGGATGTTAGAAATAGTCATGGATTTTAGAATGGGGAATGGATGTGAGAATGAGGAATGGATATCAGAATGGGGAATAGATATTAAAATGGGGAATGGATGTTAAAATGGGGAATGGATGTTAGAATGAGCGGAATGGAAGCTAGAATGGGGAATGGATGCTGGAATGTGGAATGAATGTTAGAATGAGGGGAATTGATGATAGATTGGGAAATGCATGTTTGAATGGGGAATGGATGTTAGAATGGGAAATGGATATTAGAATGAGGAATGGATGTTAGAATGGGGAATGGATGCTAGAATGGGGAATGGATGCTAGAATGGGGAGAATCGATAATAGATTGGGAAATACCTGTTTGAATGGGGAATGGATGTGAGACTGGGAAATGTACATTAGACTGATCGCAATGGATGTTAGAATGAGGGGAATGGATGTTAGAATGAGGGGAGTGGATGTTAGAATGAGGGGAGTGGATGTTAGAATGGTGAATGGATGTTAGAATGGGGAATGGATGTTAGAATGGGGAATGGATTTTAGAATGGTGAATGGATTTCAGAATGGGGAATGGATGTTAGAATGAGGGGAATCGATGCTAGAATGGGGAATGGATGCTAGAATGTGGAATGGATGTTAGAATGAGGGGAATCGATGATAGAATGGGAAATACATGTTTGAATGGGGAATGGATGTGAGAATGGGAAATGTATGTTAGAATGGGGAATGAATGAAATAAAGGGGAATGAATGTTCGAATCGGGAATGGATGTTAGAATGAGGAATGGATGTTCGAATGAGGTGAATGTATGTTAGAATGAGGGGAGTGGATGTCAGAATGAGGAATGTATGTCAGAATGGTGAATGGTTGTTAGAATGGGGAATGGATGTTAGAATGAGGGGAATGGATTTTAGAATGAGGGGAATGGATGCTAGATTGGGTAATGGATGTTAGAATGAGGGGAATGAATGTTAGAATGAGGGGAATGGATGTTAGAAATAGTAATGGATTTTAGAATGGGGAATGGATGTGAGAATGGGGAATGTATGTTAGAATGAGGAATGGATGCTAGAATGGGGAATGGATGTTCGAATTGGTAATGGATGTTAGAATGGGGAATGGATGTGAGAATGAGGAATGGATATCAGAATGGGGAATAGATGTTAAAATGGGGAATGGATGTTAGAATGAGGGGAATGGAAGCTAGAATGGGGAATGGATGCTGGAATGTGGAATGAATGTTAGAATGAGAGGAATTGATGATAGATTGGGAAATGCATGTTTGAATGGGGAATGGATGTTAGAATGGGAAATGGATATTAGAATGAGGAATGGATGTTAGAATGGGGAATGTATGTTAGAATGGGAAATGGATGCAAGAATCACGAATGGATGTTAGAATAGGGAATGGATGTTAGAATGAGTGTAATGGATGTTAGAATGGGGAATGGATGTTAGAAAGGAGGAAGTATGTTAGAATGGGAAATGGATGTGAGAATGAGGGGAATGGATGTTAGAATGAGGGGAATGGATGCTAGAATAATGAATGGATGTTAGAATGGGGAATGGATGCTGGATGGGGAATGGATGTTAGAATGGGGAACGGATGTTAGAATGGGGAATGGATGTTAGAATGGGAAAAGGATGTTAGAATGAGGGGAATGGATGTTAGAATGAGGGGAATGGATGTTAGAGTAAGGGGAATGCATGTTACAATGAGGGGAATGGAAGTTAGAATGTGAATGGATGTGAGAATGAGGGGTATCAATATAAAATGGGAAATGGATGTTAGAAATGGGAATGGATGTTAGAATGGGAAATGGTTGTTAGAATGGGGAATGTATGTAAGACTCAGGAATGGATTTCAGATTGGGGAATGGATGTTAGAATGGGGAATGGCTGTTAGAATGGGTAATGGATGTTAGAATGAGGGGAATGGATGTTAGAATGACGGGAATGGATGCTAGAATGTGGAATGGATGTTAGAATTAGAATGGATTTTAGAATGGGGAATGGATGTGAGTATGGGGAATGTATGTTAGAATGGGAAATCGATGTAAGAATCAGGAATGGATGTTCGAATAGGGAATGGATGTTAGAATGAGTGGAATGGATGTTAGAATGGGGAATGGATGTTAGAACGGAGAAAGTATGTTAGAATGGGAAATGGATGTGAGAATGAGGGGAATGGATGTTAGAATGAGGGGAATGGATGCTCGAATGGGGAATGGATGTCAGAATGGGGAATGGATGTTAAAATGGGGAATCGATGTTAGAATGGGAAATTAATTATGGAATGAGGGCAATGGATGCTAGAATGGGGAATGGATGTTAGAATGGTGAATGGATGATAGAATGGGGAATGGATTTTAGAATGGGGAATGAAAGTTAGAATGAGTGGAATGGATGCTTGAATGGGGAATGGATGTCAGAATGGGGAATGGATGTTAGAATGAGGAACGGATGTTAGAATGAGGAACGAATGTTAGATTGGGAAATGGAGGTTAGAATGGGGAATGGATGCTAGAATGTGGAATGGATGCTAGAATGGGGAATGGATGTTAAAATGAAGGGAATCGATGATAGATTGGGAAATGCATGTTTTAATGGGGAATGGATGTTAGAATGGGAAATGGACATTAGAATGAGGAATGGATGTTAGAATGGGGAATGGATGCTAGAATGGGGAATGGATGCTAGAATGTGGAATGGATGTTAGAATGAGGGGAATGGATGTTAGAATGGGGAATGGATTTCAGAATGGGAAATGGATGTCAGAATGAGGAATGTATGAAACAAAGGGGAATGGATGTTCGAATCGGGAATGGATGTTAGAATGAGGTGAATGGATGTTAGAATGCGGGGAATGGATGTTAGAATGAGGGGAATGGATGTTAGAATGAGGAATGGATTTCAGAATGGGAAATGGATGTCAGAATGAGGAATGTATGTCAGAATGGGGAATGGATGTTAGAATGGGGAATGGATGTTAGAATGAGGGGAATAGATGTTAGAATGAGGGGAATGGATGCTAGATTGGGTAATGGATGTTCGAATAGGGAATGTATGTTAGAAATGGGAATGGATGTTAGAATTGGGAATGGATGTTAGAAAGAGGAATGGATGTCAGAATGGGGGAATGAATGTTAGAATGGGGAATGGATGTTAGAATGAGGGGAATGGATGTTAGAATGAGGGGAATGGATGTTAGAATGAGGGGAATGGATGCTAGAATGTGGGGAATGGATGCTAGAATGTGGAATGGATTTTACAATTAGGAATGGGTTTTAGAATGGGGAATGTATGTTAGAATGGGAAATGGATGTAAGAATCAGGAATGGATGTTCGAATGAGTGGAATGGATGTTGGAATGAGTGGAATGGATGTTGGAATGCGGAATGGATGTTAGAAAGGAGAAAGTATGTTGGAATGGGAAATTGATGTGAGAATGAGGGGAATGGATGTTAGAATGAGGGGAATGGATGCTAGAATGGGGAATGGATGTCAGAATGGGGAATGGATGTTAAAATGGGGAATCGATGTTAGAATGGGAAATTAATTTTAGAATGAGGGCAATGGATGCTAGAATGGGGAATGGATGTTATAATGGTGAATGGATGATAGAATGGGGAATGGATGTTAGAATGGGGAATGAAAGTTAGAATGCGGGGAATGGATGCTAGAATGGGGAATGGTTGTCAGAATGGGGAATGGATGTTAAAATGGGAAATTAATTTTAGAATCAGGGCAATGGATGTTAGAATGAGGGCAATGGATGCTAGAATGAGGAATGGAAGTCAGAATTGAGAATGGATGTTAGAATGTGGAATGGATGCTAGAATGGGGAATGGATGTTAGAATGAGGGGAATCGATGATAGATTGGGAAATGCATGTTTTAATGGGGAATTAATGTTAGAATGGGAAATGGACATTAGAATGAGGAATGGATGTTAGAATGGGGAATGGATGCTAGAATGGGGAATGCATGCTAGAATGTGGAATGGATGTTCGAATGAGGGGAATCGATGATAGATTGGGAAATGCATGTTTGAATGGGGAATGGATGTGAGAATGGGGAATGGATGTTAGAATGGGGAATGTATGAAACAAAGGGGAATGGATGTTCGAATCGGGAATGGATGTTCGAATGAGGAATGGATGTTAGAATTCGGCGAATATATGTTAGAATGCGGGGAATGGATGTTAGAATGAGGGGAATGGATGTTAGAATGGGGATTGGATGTCAGAATGGGGAATGGATGTCAGAATGAGGGGAATGGATGTTAGAATGAGGGGAATGGATGCTAGATTGGGTAATGGATGTTCGAATAGGGAATGGATGTTAGAAATGGGAATGGATGTTAGAAAGGGGAATGGATGTCAGAATGAGGGGAATGAATGTTAGAATGAGGGGAATGGATGCTAGAATGTGGAATGGATTTTAGAATTAGTAATGGATTTTAGAATGGGGAATGGATGTAAGAAAGGGGAATGGATATCAGAATAGGGAATGCATGTTAGAATGAGGAATGGATGCTGGAATGTGGAATGAATGTTAGAATGAGGGGAATTGATGATAGATTGGGAAATGCATGTTTGAATGGGGAATGGATGTTAGAATGGGAAATGGATATTAGAATGAGGAATGGATGCTAGAATGGGGAATGGATGCTAGAATGGGGAATGGATGCTAGAATGAGGGGAATCGATGATAGATTGGGAAATACATGTTTGAATGGGGAATGGATGTGAGAATGGGAAATGTATGTTAGACTGATGGCAATGGATGTTAGAATGAGGGGAATGGATGTTAGAAATAGGGGAGTGGATGTTAGAATGAGGGGAGTGGATGTTATAATGGTGAATGGATGTTAGAATGAGTAATGGATCTCAGAATGGGGAATGGATGTGAGAATGGGGAATGGATGTTAGAATGGGGAATGGATGTTAGAATGAGGGGAATCGATGTTAGAATGAGTATAATGGATGCTAGATTGGGGAATGGATGTTAGAATTGGTAATGGATGTTAGAATTGGGGATGGATGTTAGACTGGGAAATGGATGTTCGAATGGGGAATGGATGTTAGAATGAGGGGAATGGATGTTAGAATGAGGGGAATGGATGCTCGAATGTGGTATGGATTTTTGAATTGGGAATGGATGTTAGAATGGTGAATGGATGTGAGAATGGGGAATGGATGTTAGAATGAGGGAATGGATGTTAGGATTTGGACAGGATGTTAGGATGGGGACAGAATGTTAGAATGTGAAATGGATGTTAGAATGTGAAATGGATGTTAGAATTATAGGAATGGATGGTAGAATGAGGGGAATGGATACTAGAATGGGGAATGGATGTTAGAATTGGGAATGTATGTAAGAAAGGGGAATGGATGTTAGAATGAGGAATGGATGTTAGAATGAGGTGAATGTATGTTAGATTGAGGGGAGTGGATGTTAGATTGAGGGGAATGGACGTTAGAATGAGGAATAATTTAAGAATGGGGCATGGATGTAAGAATGAGGGGAATGGATGTTAGAATGATTGGAATGGAGGTTGGAATAAGGAATGGATGTTAGAATGGGGAGTGGATTTTAGAATGAGTGGAATGGATTTTACAATGAGGGGAATGGATGTACGAATGAGAGGAATGGATGTTCGAATGAGAGGAATGCATGTAAGAATGAGGAATGGATGATAGAATGAGGGCAATTGATGTTAAAATGAGGGGAATGGAAGTTAGAATGAGGGGAATGGATGTTCGAATGAGGAATGTATGTTCGAAAGGGGAATGGATGTTTGAATGGGGAATGGATCTGAAAAAGTGGAATGGTTGTAAGAATGAGGAATGGATGTTAGAATGAGGAATCAATGTTAGAATGGGGAATGGTTGTTAGAATGAGGTGAATGGATGTTATAATAAGGGGAATGGATGTTAGATTGGGGAATGGATGTTAGAATAAGGGGAAAGGAAGTTAGATTAAAGGGAAAGGATGTAGGAATGGGAAAGATGTTGGAATGAGAATCGATGTTAGAATGGGGAATCGATGTTATAATGAGGAATGGATGTCAGAATGGGGAAGGGATGTTCGAATGGGGAATGGATGTTAGAATGAGGAATGGATGCAAGAATGGGAAATGGATGTTTGAATGAGGGGAGTTGATGTTAGAATGAGTAGAATCGCTGTTAGAATGCGGAAAGGATGTTAGAATTGGGAATGGATGTTAGAATGGGGAATGGATGTTAGAATAGAGAATGGATGTTAGAATGGTGAATGGATGTTAAAATGGGGAATGGATGTTAGCATGGGAAATGGATGTTAGAATGAGGGGAATGGTTGCTAGAATCGGGAATGGATATTAGAATTGGGAATGGATGTTAGAATGAGGGCAATTGATGTTAAAATGAGGGGAATGGAAGTTAGAATGAGGGGAATGGATGTTCGAATGAGGAATGTATGTTTGAAAGGGGAATGGATGTTTGAATGGGGAATGGATGTGAAAAAGTGGAATGGTTGTAAGAATAAGGAATGGATGTTAGAATGAGGAATCAATGTTAGAATGGGGAATGGTTGTTAGAATGAGGTGAATGGATGTTATAATAAGGGGAATGGATGTTAGATTGGGGAATGGATGTTAGAATAAGGGGAAAGGAAGTTAGATTAAAGGGAAAGGATGTAGGAATGGGAAAGATGTTGGAATGAGAATCGATGTTAGAATGGGGAATCGATGTTATAATGAGGAATGGATGTCAGAATGGGGAAGGGATGTTCAAGTGGGGAATGGATGTTAGAATGAGGAATGGATGCAAGAATGGGAAATGGATGTTTGAATGAGGGGAGTTGATGTTAGAATGAGTAGAATGGATGTTAGAATGCGGAAAGGATGTTAGAATTGGGAATGGATGTTAGAATGGGGAATGGATGTTAGAATGAGGGGAATGGTTGCTAGAATCGGGAATGGATGTTGGAATTGGGAATGGATGTTAGAATGAGGAATGGATGTTAAAATGGGGAATGGATTTTGGAATGGTAAATATATGTTAGAATGAGGGCAATGGATGTTAGAATGAGGGGAATGGATGCTAGAATGGGGAATGGATGTCAGAATTGGGAATGGATGTTAGAATGGGGAATCGATGTTAGAATGGTGAATGGATGATAGAATGGGGAATGAGTGTTAGAATGGGGAATGGATGTTAAAATGAGGGGAACGGATGTTCGAATGGGGCATGTATGTCAGAATGGGGAATGGATGTTAGAATGGGGAATGGATGCTAGAATGGGGAATGGATGCTAGAATGGGGAATGGATGCTAGAATGGGGAATGGATGTTAGAATGAGGGGAATCGATGATTGATTGTGAAATGCATGCTTGAATGGTGAATGGATGTGAGAATGGGGAATGTATGTTAGAATGGGGAATGTATGAAAGAAAGGGGAATGGATGTTCGAATCGGGAATGGATGTTAGAATGAGGAATGGATGTTAGAATGAGGTGAATGTATGTTAGAATGAGGGGAGTGGATGTTAGAATGAGGGGAATGGATTTTAGAATGGTGAATGGTTGTTAAAATGGGGAATGGATGTTAAAATGTGGAATGGATGTTAGAATGAGGAATGGATGTTAGAATGAGGGGAATGGATGTTAGATTGAGGGGAATGGATATTAAAGTGAGGGGAATGGATGTTAGAATGAGGGGAATGGATGTTAGAATGGGGAATGGATGTTAGAATGAGGGGAATCGATATAAAATTGGGAAATGGATGATAGAAATGGGAATGGATGTTAAAATGAGGGGAATGGATGTTAGAATGAGGGGAATCGATATAAAATTGGGAAATGGATGATAGAAATGGGAATGGATGTTAAAATGAGGGGAATGGATGTTCGAATGGGGCATGGATGTTAGAATGGGGAATGGATCTTGGAATGGGGAATGGATGTTAGAATAGGGAATGGATGCTAGAATGGGGAATGGATGTTAGAATGGTGAATGGATGATAGAATGGGGAATGGGTGTTAGAATGGGGAATGGGTGTTAGAATGGGAAATGGATGTTAGAAACATAGAAACATAGAAAATAGGTGCAGGAGTAGGCCATTCAGCCCTTCTAGCCTGCACCACCATTCAATGAGTTCATGGCTGAACATGCAACTTCAGTACCCCATTCCTGCTCTCTCGCCATACCCCTTGATCCCCCGAGTAGTAAGGACTTCATCGAACTCCCTTTTGAATATATTTAGTGAATTGGCCTCAACTACTTCCTGTGGTAGAGAATTCCACAGGTTCACCACTCTCTGGGTGAAGACGTTTCTCCTCATCTCGGTTATAAATGGTTTACCACTTATCCTTAGACTGTGACCCCTACTTCTGGACTTCCCCAACATTGGAAACATTCTTCCTGCATCTAACCTGTCTAAACCCATCAGAATTTTAAACGTTTCTATGAGGTCCCCTCTCATTCTTCTGAACTCCAGTGAATACAAGCCCAGTTGATCCAGTATTCCTTGATAGGTCAGTCCCACCATCCCGGGAATCAGTCTGGTGAATCTTCGCTGCACTCCCTCAATAGCAAGAATGTCCTTCCTCAAGTTAGGAGAACAAAACTGAACACAATACTCCAGGTGTGGCCTCACCAAGGCCCTGTACAACTGCAGCAACATCTTCCTGCCCCTGTACTCAAATCCCCTCGCTATGAAGGCCAACGTGCCATTTGCTTTCTTAACCGCCTGACAAGCCATTTGCTTTCTTAACCGAGTAATGGATGTTAGAATGAGGGGAATGGATGTTAGAATGAGGGGAATGGATGTTAGAATGAGGGGAATGGATGTTAGACTGAGGGGAATGGAGGTTAGAATGAGGGGAATGGATGTTAGAATGAGGGGAATGGATGTTAGAATGGGGAATGGATGTTAGAATGGGGAATGGATGTTAGAATGGGAAATGGATGTTAGAATGAGGTGAATGGATGTTAGAATGAGGGGAATGGATGTTAGAGTGAGGGGAATGGATGTTAGAATGAGGGGAATGGATGTTAGAGTGAGGGGAATGGATGTTAGAATGAAGGGAATGGAAGTTAGAATGGGGAATGGATGTTAGAATGATGGGAATGGAAGTTAGAATGGGGAATGGATGTTAGAATGAGGGGAATCGATATAAAATTGGGAAATGGATGTTAGAAATGGGAGTGGATGTTAGAGAGTGGAATGGATGTTAGAATGGGGAATGGTTGTGAGAATGGAGAAAAGAATCAGGAATGGATGTCAGAATGGGGAATGGATGTTAGAATGGGGAATGGATTTCAGAATAGGGAATGGATGGTAGAATGAGAGGAATGGATGCTAGAATGGGGAATGGATGTTCGAATTGGTAATGGATGTTAGAATGGGGAATGGATGTTAGAATGAGGAATGGATGTCAGAATGGTGAATGGATGTTAGACTGGGTAATGGATGGAAGAGTCAGGAATGGATGTCAGCATGGGGAATGGATGTTTGAATGAGGGGAATGGATGTGAGAATGGGGAATGTATGTTAGAATGGGGAATGTATGTATGAAAGGGGAATGGATGTCAGAATAGGGAATGGATGGTAGAATGAGGGGAATGGATTCTAGAATGGGGAATGGATGATCGAATTGGTGATGGATGTTAGAATGGGGAATGGATGTTAGAATGAGGAATGGATGTCAGAATGGGGAATAGATGTTGAAATGGGGAATGGATGTTAGAATGGGAATTGAATGTTAGAATGAGGGCAATGGATGTTAGAATGAGGGGAATAGATGCTAGAATGGGGAATGGATGTTAGAATCAGGAATAGATGTCAGAATGGGGAATGGATGTTTGAATGGGAAATGGAAGTTAGAATGGGGAATGGATGTTAGAAAGGAGAATGTATGTTAGAATGGAAAATGGATGTTAGAATGAGGGGAATGGATGTTACAATGAGGGGAATGGATGCTAGAATAGGGAATGGATGTTCGAATTGGGAATGGATGTTAGAATGAGGAATGGATGTTTGAATCGGGAATGTATGTAAGAAACAGGAATGGATGTTAGAATAGGGAATGGCTGTTAGATTGGGGAATGGATGTTAGAATGGGAAATGGATGTTAGGATGAGGGGAAAGAATGTTAGGATGAGGGGAATGAATTTTAGAATGAGGGGAATGGATGTTTGAATGGGGAATGGAAGTTAGAATTCGGAATGGATGTTAGAATGGTGAATGGATGTTAAAATGGGGAATGGATGTTAGAATGGGAAATGAATGTTAGAATGAGGGCAGTGGGTGTTAGAATGAGGGGAATGGATGTTAAAATGAGGAATGGATGTTAGAATGGGGAATGGATGTTCGAGTGGGAATAGGTGTTAGAATGGGGAATGGATGTTAGAATGGGGAATGGATGTTATAATGAGGAATGGATGTTCGAATGGGAAATGAATGTTAGAATGAGCGGAATGGATGCTAGAATGGGGAATGGATTTTAGAATTGGGAATGGATGTTAGAATGGGGAATGGTTGTTAGAATGGGGATTGCATGTAAGAAAGGGGAATTGATTTTAGAATGAGGAATGGATGTTAGAATGAGGTGAATGTATGCTAGAATGAGGAATGGATGTTAGAATGAGGGCAATGGATATTAGAATGAGGGGAATGGATGTTACAATGAGTGGAATGGATGTTAGAATTGGGAATGGATGTTAGAATGGGGAATGGATGTTAGACTGGGCAATGGATGTTAGAATGGGCAATGGATGTTAGAATGTGGGAATGGATATAAGATTGGGAAATGGTTGTTAGAATGAGGAATGGGTGTGTGAATGGGGAATGGATGTAAGATTGAGGGGAATGGATTTTAGAATTAGGGGAATGGATATTAGAATGCAGAATGGCTGTTCGAATGGGGAATGGATGTTAGAATGGGGAATGTTGTTAGAATGGGGAATGGATGTAAGAATCAGGAATGGATGTCAGAATGGGGAATGGATGTTAGAATGGGGAATGGATGTTAGAATGGGGAATGGATGTTAGAATGGGGAATGGATGTTAGAATGAGGGGAATGAATGCAAGAATTGGGAATTGAAGTTTAAATCAGGAATGGATGTCAGAATGAGGAATTGATGTCAGAATGAGGAATGGATGTTAGAATGGGTCATGGATGTTCGAATGGGAAATGGATGTTAGAATGAGGGGAATGGATGTTAGAATGACGGGAGTGGATGTTAGAATCATTGGAAGGGATATTAGAATGGGGAATTGATGTTATAATGGGGAATGGATGGTAGAATGGGGAATGGATGTTAGAATGGGGAATGCATGTTAGAAAAGAGAATGTATGTTAGAAAGGGAAATGGATGTTAGAATGAGGGGAATTGATGTGAGAATGAGGGGAATGGATGCCAGAATGGGGAATGGATGTTAGAATTGGGAATAGATGTTAGAATGAGGAATGGATGTCAGAATGGGGAATGGATGTTAAAATCGCAAATGGATGTAGGAATGGGAAATGAATGTTAGAATGAGGGCAATGGATGTTAGAATGAGGGGAATGGATGGTAGAATGGGGAATGGATGTCAGAATTGGGAATGGATGCTAGAATGGGGAATAGATGTTAGAATGGTGAATGGATGTTAGAATGGTGAATGGTTGTTAGAATGGGGAATGGATGTTAGAATGGGGAATGGATGTTAGAATGTGGAATGGATGTTACATTGGGAAATGGATGTTCGAATGAGGAATGGATGTCAGAATGGGTAAAGGATGTTAAAATGAGGAATGGATGTTAGAATGGGAAATTAATTTAGAATGAGGGCAATGGATGTTAGAATGAGGGCAATGGATGCTAGAATGGGGAATGGATATCATAATTGGAAATGGATGTTAGAATGGGGAATGGATGTCAGAAAGGTGAATGGATGATAGAATGGGGAATGGATGATAGAATGGGGAATGGATGTTAGAATGGGGAATGGATGTTAGATTGGGAAATGGACGTTACAATGAGGAACGAATGTTAGAATGACGAACGAATGTTCGAATGGGGAACGGATGTTAGAATTGGGAATGGGTGTTAGAATCGGTAATGGAAGTTAGAATGAGGGGAATGGGGCATGGATGTTAGAATATGGGGAATGGATGTTGCAATGGGGAATGGATGTTAGAATGGGGAATGGATGCTAGAATGGGGATTGGATGCTGGAATGTCGAATGGATGTTACAATGAGGGGAATTGATGATAGATTGGGAAATGCATGTTTGAATGGGGAATGGATGTTAGAATGGGAAATGGATATTAGAATGAAGAATGGATGTAAGAATGGGGAATGGATGCTAGAATGAGAGGAATCGATGATAGATTGGGAAATACATGTTTGAATGGGGAATGGATGTGAGAATGGGAAATGTATGTTTGAATGAGGTGAATGTATGTTACAATGAGGGGAGTGGATGTTAGAATGAGGCGAGTGGATAGAAAAACAGAAACATAGAAAATAGGTGGAGGAGTAGGCCATTCGGCCCTTCGAGCCTGCACCGCCATTAAATGAGTTCATGGCTGAACATGCAACTTCAGTACCCCATTCCTGCTTTCTCACCATACGCCTTGATTCCCCTAGTAGTAAGGACTTCATCTACCTCCTTTTTGAATATATTTAATGAATTGGCCTCAACTACTTTCTGTGGTAGAAAATTCCACAGGTTCACCACTCTCTGGGTGAAGAAATTCCTCCTCATCTCAGTCCGAAATGGTTTCCCCCTTATCCTTAGACTGTGTCCCCTGGTTCTGGACTTCCCCAACATTGGGAACATTCTTCCTGCATTTAACCTGTCTAACCCCGTCAGAATTTTAAACGTTTCTATGAGGTCCCCTCTCATTCTTCTGAACTCCAGTGAATACAAGCCCAGTTGATCCAGTCTTTCTTGATAGGTCAGTCTCGCCATCCCGGGAATCAGTCTGGTGAATCTTTGCTGCACTCCCTCAATAGCAAGAATGTCCTTCCTCAGGTTAGGAGACCAAAACTGTACACAATACTCCAGGTGTGGCCTCACAAAATCCCTGTACAATTGTAGCAATACCTCCCTGCCCCTGTACTCAAATCCCCTCGCTATGAAGGCCAACATGCCATTTGCTTTCTTAACCGCCTGCTGTACCTGCATGCCAACCTTCAATGACTGATGTACCATGACACCCAGGTCTTTTTGCACCTCCCCTTTTCCCAATCTGTCACCATTCAGATAATAGGATGTCTCTCTGTTTTTACCACCAAAGTGGATAACCTCACATTTATCCACATTATACTTCATCTGCCACGCATTTGTCCACTCACCTAACCTGTCCAAGTCACTCTGCAGCCTCATAGCATCCTCCTCGCAGCTTACATTGCCACCCAACTTAGTGTCATCCGCAAATTTGGAAATACTACATTTAATCCCCTCGTCTAAATCATTAATGTACAGTGTAAACAGCTGGGGCCCCAGCACAGAATCTTGCAGTACGCCACTAGTCACTGCCTGCCATTCTGAGAAGTCCCCATTTACTCCTACTCTTTGCTTCCTGTCTGACAACCAGTTCTCAATCCATGTCAGCACACTACCCCCAATCCCATGTGCATTAACTTTGCACATTAATCTCTTGTGTGGGACCTTGTCGAAAGCCTTCTGAAAGTCCAAATATACCACATCAACTGGTTCTCCCTTGTCCACTCGACTGGAAACATCCTCAAAAAATTCCAGAAGATTTGTCAAGCATGATTTCCCTTTCACAAATCCATGCTGACTTGGACCTATCATATTACCTCTTTCCAAATGCGCTGCTATGACATCCTAAATAATTGATTCCATCATTTTACCCACTACCGATGTCAGGCTGACCGGTCTATAATTCCCTGTTTTCTCTCTCCCTCCTTTTTTAAAAAGTGGGGTTACATTGGCTACCCTCCACTCCATAGGAACTGATCCAGAGTCAATGGAATGTTGGAAAATGACTGTCAATGCATCCAATATTTCCAATGCCACCTCCTTAAGTACTCTGGGATGCAGTCCATCAGGCCCTGGGGATTTATCGGCCTTCAATCCCATCAATTTCCCCAACACAATTTCCCGACTAATAAGGATTTCCCTCAGTTCCTCCTCCTTACTAGACCCTCCGACCCCTTTTATATCCGGAAGGTTGTTTGTGTCCTCCTCAGTGAATACCAAACCAAAGTACTTGTTTAATTGGTCCGCCATTTCTTTGTTCCCCGTTATGACTTCCCCTGATTCTGACTGCAGGGGACCTACGTTTGTCTTTACTAACCTTTTTCTCTTTACATATCTATAGAAACTTTTGCAATCCGTCTTAATGTTCCCTGCAAGCTTCTTCTCGTACTCCATTTTCCCTGCCCTAATCAAACCCTTTGTCCTCCTCTGCTGAGTTCTAAATTTCTCCCAGTCCCCGAGTTCGCTGCTATTTCTGGCCAATTTGTATGCCACTTCCTTGGCTTTAATACTATCCCTGATTTCCCTTGATAGCCACTGTTGAGCCACCTTCCATTTTTTATTTTTATTGCAGACAGGAATGTACAATTGTTGTAGTTCATCCATGCGGCCTCTAAATGTCTGCCATTGCCCATCCACAGTCAACCCCTTCAGTATCATTCGCCAATCTATCCTAGCCAATTCACGCCTCATATCTTCAAAGTTACCCTTCTTTAAGTTCTGGACCATGGTCTCTGAATTAACTGTTTCATTCTGCATCCTAATGCAGAATTCCACCATATTATGGTCACTCTTCCCCAAGAGGCCTCGCACAACGAGATTGCTAATTAAGCCTCTCTCATTACACAACACCCAGTCTAAGATGGCCTCCCCCCTCGTTGGTTCCTCGACATATTGGTCTAAAAATCCATCCCTTATGCACTCCAGGAAATCCTCCTCCACCGTATTGCTTCCATTTTGGTTAACCCAATCTATGTGCATATTAAAGTCACCCATTATAACTGCTGCACCTTTATTGCACGCACCCCTAATTTCATGTTTGATGCCCTCCCCAACAACACTACTACTGTTTGGAGGTCTGTACACAACTCCCACTAACGTTTTTTGCCCTTTGGTATTCTGCAGCTCTACCCAGATAGATTCCACATCATCCAAGCTGATGTCCTTCCGAACTATTGCCTTAATTTGCTCCTCAACCAGCAATGCTACCCCACCTCCTTTTCCTTTTATTCTATCTTTCCTGAATGTTGAATACCACTGGATGTTGAGTTCCCAGCCCTGATCATCCTGGAGCCACGTCTCCGTAATCCCAATCACATCATATTTGTTCACATCTATTTGCACAGTTAATTCATCCACCTTATTGCGGATACTCTTTGCATTAAGACACAAAGCCTTCAGGCTTGCTTTTTAACACCCTTTGTCCTTTTAGAATTTTGCTGTACAGTGGCCCTTTTTGTTCTTTGCCTTGGGTTTCTCTGCCCTCCACTTTTCCTCATCTCCTTGATGTCTTTTGCTTTTGCCTCCTTTTTGTTTCCCTCTGTCTCCCTGCATTGGTTCCCATCCCCCTGCCATATTAGTTTAAATCTTCCCCAACAGCACTAGAAAACACTCCCCCGAGGACATTGGTTCTGGTCCTGCCCAGGTGCAGACCGTCCGGTTTCTACTGGTCCCACCTCCCCCAGAACCGGTTCCAATGCCCCAGGAATTTGAATCCCTCCCTGCTGCACCACTGCTCAAGCCACATATTCATCTGTGCTATCCTGCGATTCCTACTCTGACTATCACGTGGCACTGGTAGCAATCCCGAGATTACTACTTTTGAGGTGCTACTTTTTAATTTAGCTCCTAGCTCCTTAAATTCGTTTCGTAGGACCTCATCCATTTTTTTACCTATGTCGTTGGTACCAATGTGCACCACGACAACTGGCTGTTCTCCCTCCCTTTTTAGAATGTCCTGCACCCGCTCCGAGACATCCTTGACCCTTGCACCAGGGAAGCATCATACCATCCTGGAGTCTCGGTTGCGGCCGCAGAAACGCCTATCTATTCCCATCACCATTGAATTTCCAATCACTATTGCTCTCCCACTCTTTTTCCTGCCCTTCTGTGCAGCAGAGCCAGCCATGGTGCCATGAACTTGGCTGCTGGTGCCCTCCCCTGATGAGTCATTCCCCTCAACAGTACCCAAAGCAGTGTATCTGTTTTGCAGGGGGATGACCACATGGGGAATGGGTGTTAGAATGAGTGGAATGGATGTTAGAATGAGGGGAATCGATGCTAGATTGGGGAATGGATGTTAGAATTGGGAATTGATGTTAGAAATGGGAATGGATGTTAGAAAGGGGAATGGATGTTAGAATGGGGAATGGATGTTCGAATGGGGAATGCATGTTAGAAATGGGAATGGATGTTCGAATGAGGAATGGATGTTGGAATGTGAATTGATGTTAGAATGGGGAATGGATGTTAGAATGAGGGGAATAGATGTTAGAATCAGGCGAATAGATGCTAGAATTATGAATGGATGTTAGAATGGGGAATGGACGCTGGATGTGGAATGGATGTTAGAATGGGGAATGGATGTTAGAATGGGGAATGGACGCTGGATGGGGAATGGCTGTTAGAATGGGTAATGAATGTTAGAATGAGGAGAATGGATGTTAGAATGAGGGGAATGGATGCTAGAATGTGGAATGGATGTTCGAATTAGGAATGGATTTTAGAATGGGGAATGGATGTGAGTATGGGGAATGTATGTTAGAATGGGAAATGGATGTAAGAATCAGGAATGGATGTTCGAATAGGGAATGGATGTTAGAATGAGTGGAATGGATGTTAGAATGGGGAATGGCTGTTCGAAAGGAGAAAGTATGTAAGAATGGGAAATGGACGTGAGAATGAGGGGAATGGATGTTAGAATGAGGGCAATGGATGCTAGAATGGGGAATGGATGTTAAAATGGGGAATCGATGTTAGAATGCGAAATTAATTTTAGAATGAGGGCAATAGATGCTAGAATGGGGAATGGATGTTCGAATGGTGATTGGATGATAGAATGGTGAATGCATGTTAGAATGGGGAATGAAAGTTAGAATGAGGTGAATGGATGCTAGAATGGGGAGTGGATGTCAGAATGGGAAATGGATGTTAGTATGGGAAATTAATTTTAGAATGAGGGCAATGGATGTTAGAATGAGGGCAATGGATGCTAGAATGGGGAATGGATGTCAGAATTGGGAATGGATGTTAGAATGGGGAATGGATGATAGATTGGGAAATGCATGTTTTAATGGGGAATGGATGTTAGAATGAGTGGATTGGATGTTAGAGTGAGGGGAATGGATGTTAGAGTGAGGGGAATGGATGTTAGAATGGGGAATGGAAGTTAGAATGAGGGGAATCGATATAAAATTGGGAAATGGATGTTAGAAATGGGAATGGATGTTAGAAAGGGGAATGGATGTTAGAATGGGGAATGGTTGTTAGAATGGGGAATGGATGTAAGACTCAGGAATGGATGTTCGAATAGGGAACGGATGTTAGAATTAGTGGAATGGATGTTAGAATGGGGAATGGATGTTAGAATGGGGAATGGATGAGAGAATGGGGAATGGATCTTAAAATGGCGAATCGATGTTAGAATGGGAAATTAATTTTAGAATGAGGGCAATGGATGCTAGAATGGGGAATGGATGTTATGATGGTGAATGGATGATAGAATGGTGAATGGATGTTAAAATGGGGAATGAAAGTTAGAATGAGGGGAATGGAAGCTAGAATGGGGAATGGATGTCAGAATGGGGAATGGATGTTAGAATTGGAAATTAATTTAAGAATCAGGGCAATGGATGTTAGAATGAGGGCAATGGATGCTAGAATGGGGAATGGATGTCAGAATGGGTAAAGGATGTTAGGATGGGGAATGGATGTTAGAATGATGAATGGATGATAGAATGCGGAATGCATGTTAGATTGGGAAATGGATGTTAGAATGAGGAATGAATGTTAGATTGGGGAATGGATATTAGAATGGGGAATGGATGCTAGAATGGGGAATGGATGCTGGAATGTGGAATGGATGTTAGAATGAGGGGAATTAATGATAGATTGGGAAATGCATGTTTGAATGGAGAATGGATATTAGAATGAGGAATGGATGTTAGAATGGGGAATGGATGCTAGAATGGGGAATAGATGTTAGAATGAGGGGAATCGATGATAGATTGGGAAATACATGTTTGAATGGGGAATGGATGTGAGAATGGGAAATGTATGTTAGAATGGGGAATGTATGAAAGAAAGAGGAATGAATGTTCGAATCGGGAATGGATGTTAGAATGAGGAATGGATATTAGAATGAGGTGAATATATGTTAGAATGAGGGGAGTGGATGTTAGAATGATGGGAGTGGATGTTAGAATGGGGAATGGATGTAAGAATGGGGAATGGACGTTAGAATGGGGAATGGATGTTAGAATGAGGAATGGATGTCAGAATGGGGAATGGATGTTAGAATGGGGAATGGATGTTAGAATGGGGAATGGGTGTTAGAATGAGTGGAATGGATTTTAGAATGAGAGGAATGGATGCTAGATTGAGGAATAGATGCTATGAATTGGGAATGGATGTTAGAATTGGGGATCAATGTTAGATTGGGAAATGGATGTTCGAATGGGGAATGGATGTTAGAAATGGGAATGGATGTTAGAAAGGGGAATGGATGTTAGAATGGGGAATGGATGTTAGAATGGTGAATGGATGTTCGAATGAGGAATGGATGTTCGAATGTGAGTTGATGTTAGAATGGGGAATGGATGTTAAAATGAGGGGAATAGATGTTAGAATGAGGGGAATGGATGCTAGAATGATGAATGGATGTTAGAATGGGCAATGGACGCTGGATGGGGAATGGATGTTAGAATAAGGGCAATGGATGCTCGAATGGGGAATGGATGTCAGAATTGGGAATGGATGTTAGAATGGGGAATGGTTGTTAGAATGGTGAATGGATGATCGAATGCGGAATGGATGTTAGATTGGGAAATGGATGTTAGAATGAGCAACGAATGTTAGATTGGGGAATGGATGTTAGAATGGGGAATGGATGCTGGAATGGGCAATGGATACTAGAATGGGGAACGGATGTTAGAATGAGGGGAATCGATGATAGATTGGGAAATGCATGTTTTTATGGGGAATGGACGTTAGAATGGTAAATGGATATTAGAATGAGGAATGGATGTCAGAATTGGGAATGGATTTCAAAATTGGGAATGGATGTTAGAATGGGGAATGGATGTTAGAATGAGGGGAATCGATGATAGATTGGGAAATGCATGTTTGAATGGGGAATGGTTGTGAGAATGGGAAATGGTTGTTAGAATGGGGAATGTATGAAAAAAAGGGGAATGTATGTTCGAATCGGGAATAGATGTTAGAATGAGGAATGGATGTTATAATGAGGTGAATGTATGTTAGAATGAGGGGAGTGGATGTTAGAATGAGGGGAATGGATGTTAGAATGGGGAATGGATGTCAGAATGGGGAATGGATGTCAGAATGAGGAATGGATGTCAGAATGGTGAATGGATGTTAGAATGGGGAATGGATGTTAGAATGAGGGGAATGGATGTTAGAATGAGGGGAATGGATGCTAGATTGGGTAATGGATGTTTGAATTGGGAATGAATGTTAGATTGGGAAATGGATGTTCGAATAGGGAATGAATGTTAGAAATGGGAATGGATGTTAGAAAGGGGAATGGATGTTAGAATGGGGAATGGATGTTACAATGGTGAATGGATGTTAGAATGATGAATGGATGTTAGAATGGGAAATGGATGTTAGAATGAGGGGAATGAATGGTAGAATGTGGAATGGATGTTAGAATTAGTAATGGATTTTCGAATGGGGAATGGATGTGAGAATGGGGAATGTATGTTAGAATGGGGAATGGATGCTAGAATGGGAAATGCAGGTTCGAATTGGGAATGGATGTTAGAATGGGGAATGTATGTTAGAATGAGGAATGGATTTCAGAATGGGGAATAGATGTTAAAATGGGCAATGGATGTTAGAATGGGAAATGAATGTTAGACTGATGGCAATGGATGTAGGAATGAGGGGAATGGATGTTAGAATGAGGGGAGTGGATGTTGAAATGAGGGGAGTGGATATTAGAATGGTGAATGGATGTTAGCATGGGGAATGGATGTTAGAATGGGGAATGGGTGTTAGAATGAGGGGAATGGATGTTAGAATGAGGGGAATGGATGTTAGAATGAGGGGAATGTATGCTCGATTGGGGAATCGATGTTAGAATTGGGAATGGATGTTAGAATTGGGGATCAATGTTAGATTGGGAAATGGATGTTCGAATGGGGAATGGATGTAATAAATGGGAATGGATGTTAGAAAGGGGAACGGATGTTCGAATGGGGAATGGATGTTATCATGGTGAATGGATGTTCGAATGAGGAAAGGATGTTCGAATGTAAATTGATGTTATAATGGGGAATGGATGTTAGATTGGAAAACTGACGTTAGAATGAGGAACGAATGTTAGAATGAGGAACGAATGTTAGAATGGGGAATGGATGTTTGAATTGGGAATGGGTGTTAGAATTGGGAATGGGTGTTAGAATGGGGAATGGATGTTAGAATGAGGGGAATGGGGCATGGATGTTAGAATATGGGGAATGGATGTTGGAATGGGGAATGGATGTTAGAATGGGGAATGGATGCTAGAATGGAGAATGGTTGCTGGAATGTGGAATGGATGTTAGAATGTGGGGAATTGATGATAGATTGGGAAATGCATGTTTGAATGGGGAATGGATGTTAGAATGGGGAATGGACGTTAGAAAGGGGAATGGATGTTAGAATGGCGAATGGATGTTAGAATGAGGGGAATGGATGTTAACATGGGGAATGGATGTTAGAATGAGGGGAATGGATGCTCGATTGGGGAATGGATGTTAGAATTGGGAATGGATGTTATAATTGGGGATCAATGTTAGATTGGGAAATGGATGTTCGAATGGGGAATGGATGTAATAAATGGGAATGGATGTTAGAAAGGGGAACGGATGTTCGAATGGGGAAAGGATGTTCGAATGTAAATTGATGGTATAATGGGGAATGGATGTTAGAATGAGGGGAATAGATGATGGAATGAGGGGAATGGATGCTAGAATGGGGAATGGACGCTGGATGGGGAATGGATCTTAGAATGAGGGGAATTGATGATAGATTGTGAAATACATGTTTGAATGGGGAATGGATGTGAGAATGTGGAAAGGATGTTCGAATGCAAATTGATGGTATAATGGGGAATGGATGTTGGAATGAGGGGAATAGATGATGGAATGAGGGGAATGGATGCTAGAATGGGGAATGGACGCTGGATGGGGAATGGATCTTAGAATGAGGGGAATTGATGATAGATTGGGAAATGCATGTTTGAATGGGGAATGGATGTTAGAATGGAAAATGCATATGAGAATGAGGAATGGATGTTAGAATGGGGAATGGATGCTCGAATGGGGAATGGATGTTAGAATGAGGGGAATCGATGTTAGAATGAGGTGAATGTATGTTAGAATGAGGGGAGTGGATGTTAGATTGAGGGGAATAGATGTTAGAATGAGGAATGGATGTAAGAATGGGGCATGGATGTAAGAATGACGGGAATGGATGTTAGAATGATTGGAATGGAGGTTAGAATGGGGAGTGGATTTTAGAATGAGGGGAATGGATTTTAGAATAAGGGGAATGGATGTACGAGTCAGAGGAATGGATGTTCGAATGAGAGGAACGGATGTAAGAATGAGGAATGGATGATAGAATGAGGGCAATTGATATTAAAATGAGGGGAATGGATGTTAGAATGAGAGGAATGGATGTTCGAATGAGGAATGTATGTTAGAAAGGGAAATGGATGTTTGAATGGGGAATGGATGTGAAAAAGTGGAACGGTTGTAAATGTGTGGTGAATGGATTTTAGAATTAGAGGAATGGATGTTCGAATGAGAGGAATGGCTGTTAGAATGAGGAATGAATGTTAGAATGGGGAATGGTTGTTAGAATGAGGTGAATGGATGTTTTAATAAGGGGAATGGATGTTAGATTGGGGAATGGATGTTAGAATAAGGGGAAAGAAAGTTAGATTAAAGGGAAAAGATGTTGGAATGGGAAAGGATGTTGGAATGAGAATCGATGTTAGAATGGGGAATGGATGTTAGAATGAGGGGAATAGATGTTAGAATGAGGGGAATGGATGCTAGAATGGGGAATGCACGCTGGATGGGGAATGGATGTTAGAATGGAGAATGGATGTTAGAATTGGAAATGGATGTTAGAATGGGAAATGGATGTTAGAATGAGGGGCATGGATGTTAGAATGAGGGGAATGGTTGCTAGAATGGGGAATCGATGTTATAATGAGGAATGGATATAAGATTGGGAAATGGATGTTTGAATGAGGGGAGTTGATGTTAGAATGAGTAGAATGGATGTTAGAATGCAGAAGGGATGTTAGAATGGGGAATGGATGTTAGAATGGGGAAGGGATGTTCGAAAGGTGAATGGATGTTAGAATGGGAAATGGATGCTAGAATGAGGGGAGTGGATTTTAGAATGAGGCTAATGGATTTTAAAATGGTGAATGGATGTTTGAATGGGGAATCGATTTCAGAATGGGGAATGGATTTTAGAATGGGGAATGGATGTTAGAATGATGAATGGATGTCAGAATGGGGAATGGATGTCAGAATGGGGAATGGATGTTAGAATGGGGAATGGATGCTAGAATGAGGAATCGATGACAGAATGGGGAATGGATGTTAGAATGGGGAATGGATGTTAGAATGGAGAATGGATGTTAGAATTGGAAATGGATGTTAGAATGGGAAATGGATGTTAGAATGAGGGGAATGGATGTTAGAATGAGGGGAATGGTTGCTAGAATGGGGAATCGATGTTATAATGAGGAATGGATATAAGATTGGGAAATGGATGTTTGAATGAGGGGAGTTGATGTTAGAATGAGTAGAATGGATGTTAGAATGCAGAAGGGATGTTAGAATGGGGAATGGATGCTAGAATGAGGAATCGATGACAGAATGGGGAATGGATGTTAGAATGGGGAATGGATGTTAGAATGGGGAATGGATGTTAGAATGAGGGCAATGGATGTTAGAATGAGGGGAATGGATGCCAGGTTGGGGAATGGATGTTAAATTTGTGAATGGATGTTAGATTGGGAAATGGATGTTCGAATGGGGAATGGATGTTAGAAATGGGAATGGATGTTAGAAAGGGGAATGGATGTTAGAATGGGGAATGGATGTTAGAATGGGGAATGGATGTTTGAATGGGGAATGGATGACAGAATGTGGTATGGATTTTAGAATTGCGAATGGATGTGAGAATGGGGAATGGAGGTGAGCATGGGGAATGGATGTTAGAATGGGGAATGGATGTTAGAATGGGAAATGGATATTCGAATGCGGCATGGATGTTAGAATAGGGAATGGATGTTAGAATGGGAAATGGATGCTAAAATGGGGAATGGATGTGAGAATGGGGAATGGATGCTCGAATGGGGAATGGATGTTAGAATGAGGGGAATCGATTATAGATTGGGAAATGCATGTTTGAATGGTGAATGGATGTGAGAATGGGGAATTAATTTTAGAATGAGGGCAATGGATGTTAGAATGAGGACAATGGAATCTAGAATGGGGAATGGATGTCAGAATTGGGAATGGATGTTAGAATGAGGGGAATGGGTGTTCGAATGGGGCATGGATGTTAGAATAGGGAATGGATGTTGGAATGGGGAATGTATGTTAGAATGGGAAATGGATGCTAAAATGTGGAATGGATGCGAGAATGGGGAATGGATGCTCGAATGGGGAATGGATGTTAGAATGAGGGGAATCGATTATAGATTGGGAAATGCATGTTTGAATGGTGAATGGATGTGAGAATGGGGAATGTAAGTTAGAATGGGGAATGTATGTTAGAATGTGGAATATATGAAAGAAAGGGGACTGGATGTTCGAATCGGGAATGGATGTTAGAAAGAGGTGAATGTATGTTAGAATGAGGGGAATGGATGTTAGATTGAGGGGAATGGTTGCTAGAATGGGGAATCGATGTTATAATGAGGAATGGATATAAGATTGGGAAATGGATGTTTGAATGAGGGGAGTTGATGTTAGAATGAGTAGAATGGATGTTAGAATGCAGAAGGGATGTTAGAATGGGGAATGGATGCTAGAATGAGGAATCGATGACAGAATGGGGAATGGATGTTAGAATGGGGAATGGATGTTAGAATGAGGGCAATGGATGTTAGAATGAGGGGAATGGATGCCAGGTTGGGGAATGGATGTTAAATTTGTGAATGGATGTTAGATTGGGAAATGGATGTTCGAATGGGGAATGGATGTTAGAAATGGGAATGGATGTTAGAAAGGGCAATGGATGTTAGAATGGGGAATGGATGTTAGAATGGGGAATGGATGTTTGATTGGGGAATGGATGCCAGAATGTGGTATGGATTTTAGAATTGCGAATGGATGTGAGAATGGGGAATGGATGTGAGCATGGTGAATGGATGTTAGAATGGGGAATGGATGTTAGAATGGGAAATGGATATTCGAATGCGGCATGGATGTTAGAATAGGGAATGGATGTTAGAATGGGAAATGGATGCTAAAATGGGGAATGGATGTGAGAATGGGGAATGGATGCTCGAATGGGGAATGGATGTTAGAATGAGGGGAATCGATTATAGATTGGGAAATGCATGTTTGAATGGTGAATGGATGTGAGAATGGGGAATGTAAGTTAGAATGGGGAATGTATGTTCGAATGTGGAATATATGAAAGAAAGGGGACTGGATGTTCGAATCGGGAATGGATGTTAGAAAGAGGTGAATGTATGTTAGAATGAGGGGAGTGGATTTTAGAATGAGGCGAATGGATTTTAAAATGGTGAATGGATGTTTGAATGAGGAATGGATGTCAGAATGGGGAATGGATGTTAGAATGGGGAATGGATGTTAGAATGGGGAATGGATGTTAGAATGGGGAATGGATGTTAGAATGGGGAATGGATGTTAGATTGGGAAATGGATGTTCGAATGGGTAATGGATGTTAGAAATGGGAATGGATGTTAGAAAGGGGAATGGATGTTTGAATGGGGAATGGATTTTAGAATGGGGAATGAATGTTAGAATGGGGAATGGATGTTAGAATGGGGAATGGATGCCAGAATGTGGTATGGATTTTAGAATTGCGAATGGATGTGAGAATGGGGAATGGATGTGAGCATGGGGAATGGATGTTAGAATGGGGAATGGATGTTAGAATGGGAAATGGATGTATGAATGGGGAATGGATGTTAGAATGAGGGGAATGGATGTTAGAATGAGGGGAATGGATGTTAGAATGAGGGAAATGGATGTTAGAGTGAGGGGAATGGATGTTAGAATGGGGCATGGATTTCAGAATGGGGAATGGATGTTAGAATGAGGGGAATCGATGATAGATTGGGAAAGACATGTTTGAATGCGGAATGGATGTGGGAATGAGGAATGGATGTTCGAATGAGGGGAGTGGATGTTAGAATGAGGGGAATGGACGTTAGAATGGGGAATGGATGTTCGAATGGGGAATGGATTTTAGAATGAGCAATGGATGTCAGAATGTGGAATGGATGTTAGAATGTGGAATGGATGTTAGAATGGGGAATGGATGTTAGAATGAGGCGAATGGATGATAGAATGAGGGGAATGGATTCTAGAATGATGAATGGATGTTAGAAAGAGGAATGGACGCTGGAATGGGAATGGATGTCAGAATGGGGAATGTATGTTCGAATGGGGAATGGTTGTTAGAATGGGGAATGGATGTAAGACTCAGGAATGGATGTCAAAATGGGAAATGGATGTTGGAATGGGGAATGGCTGTTAGAATGGGTCATGGATGTTAGAATGAGGGGAATGGCTGTTAGAATGAGGGTCATGGATGCTAGAATGTGGAATGGACGTCAGAATTAGGAATGGATGTGAGAATGGGAAATGTATGTTAGAATGGGGAATGTATGAAAGAAAGGGGATTGAATGTTCGAATCGGGAATGGATGTTCGAATGAGGGGAATGGATGGTAGAATGAGGGGAATAGATGTTAGAGTGAGGGGAATGGATGCAAGAATGATGAATGGGTGTTAGAATGGGGAATGGACATTGGATGGGGAATGGATGTTAGAATGGGGAATGGATGTTAGAATGGGGAATGAATGTTAGAATGGGAAATGGATGTTAGAATGATGTGAATGGATGTTAGAATGAGGGGAATGGATGTTAGAATGAGGGGAATGGATGTTAGAATGAGGTGAATGGATGTTAGAGTGAGGTGAATTGATGTTACAATGAGGGGAATGGATGTTAGAGTGAGGGGAATGGATGTTAGAATGAGGGGAATGGATGTTAGAATGGGGAATGGCTGTTAGAATGGGTAATGGATGTTTGAATGAGGGGAATGGATGTGAGAATTGGGAATGTATGTTAGAATGGGGAATGTATGCAAGAAAGAGAAATGAATGTCAGAATAGTAAATGAATGTTAGAATGAGGGCGATGGATGTTAGAATGAGGGGAATGGATGCTAGAATGGGGAATGGATGTCAGAATTGAGAATGGATGCTAGAATGGGGAATGGATGTTAGAATGGGATTTGATGTTAGAATGGGGAATGGGCGCTGGATGGGGAATGGATGTTAGAATGGGGAATGGATGTTAGAATGGGGAATGAATGTTAGAATGGGAAATGGATGTTAGACTGAGGTGAATGGATGTTAGAATGAGGGGATTGGATGTTAGAGTGAGGGGAATGGATGCTAGAATGATGAATGGATGTCAGAATTGGGAATGGATGCTAGAATGGGGAATGGATGTTAGAATGGGATTTGATGTTAGAATGGGGAATGGGCGCTGGATGGGGAATGAATGTTAGAATGGGGAATGGATGTTAGATTGGGGAATGAATGTTAGAATGGGAAATGGATGTTAGAATGAGGTGAATGGATGTTAGAATGAGGGGATTGGATGTTAGAATGAGGGGAATGGATGTTAGAATGAGGGGAATGGATGTTAGAGTGAGGTGAATTGATGTTATAATGAGGGGAATGGATGTTAGAATGAGGGGAATGGATGTTAGAATGAGGGGAATGGATGTTAGAATGAGGGGAATGGATGTTAGAATGGGGAATGTATGCAAGAAAGAGAAATGAATGTCAGAATAGTAAATGAATGTTAGAATGAGGGCGATGGATGTTAGAATGAGGGGAATGGATGCTAGAATGGGGAATGGATGTCAGAATTGGGAATGGATGCTAGAATGGGGAATGGATGTTAGAATGGTGAATGGATGATAGAATGTGGAATGGATGTTAGAATGGGGAATTGGATGTTAGAATGGTGAATGGATGATAGAATGTGGAATGGATGTTAGAATGGGGAATTGGATGTTAGAATGGAGAATGGATGTTAGAATGGGGAATGGATGCTAGAATGGGGAATGGATGTTAGAATGGTGAATGGATGATAGAATGTGGAATGGATGTTAGAATGAGGGGAATGGATGGTAGAGTGAGGGGAATGAATGTTAGAATGAGGGGAATGGTTGTTAGAATGGGGAATGGATGTTTGAATGAGGGGAATCGATATACAATTGGGAAATGGATGTTAGAAATTGGAATGGATGTTAGAATGGGGAATGGCTGTTAGAATGGGGAATGGATGTTAGAATGAGGGGAATGGATGTTACAATGAGGGGAATGGATGCTAGAATGTGGAATGGATTTTAGAATGAGTAATGGATCTCAGAATGGGGAATGGATGTTAGAATGGGGAATGGATGTTAGAATGGGGAATGGATGTTAGAATGAGGGGAATCGATGTTGGAATGAGTAGAATGGATGCTTGATTGGGAAATGGATGTTAGAATTGGCAATGGATGTTAGAATTGGGAATGGATTTTAGATTGGTTAATGGATGTTCGAATGGTGAATGGATGTTAGAAATGGAATGGTTGTTAGAATGAGGAATGGATGTTAGATTGGGGAATGGATGTTAGAATGGGGAATGGATGTGAGAATGAGGGGAATAGATGTTAGAGTGAGGGGAATGAATGTTAGAATGAGGGGAATGGATGTTAGAATGGGGAATGGATGTTAGAATGAGGGGAATCAAAATAAAATTGGGAAATGGATGTTAGCAATGGGAATGGATGTTGGAAAGGGGAATGGATGTTAGAATGGGGAATGGTTGTTGGAATGGGGAATGGATGTAAGAATCAGGAATGAATGTCAGAATGGGGAATGGATGTTATAATGGGGAATGGATGTGAGATTGGGGAATATATGTTAGAATGGGGAATGTATGCAACAAAGAGAAATGAATGTCAGAATAGGGAATGGATGTTAGAATGAGTGGAATGGATGCTAGAATGGGGAATGGATGTTCGAATTGGTAATGGATGTTAGAATGGGGAATGGATGTTAGAATCAGGAATGGATGTCAGAATGGGGAATGGATGTTAAAATTGGGAATGGATGTTGGAATAGTAAATGGATGTTTGAATGCAGGCAATGGATGTTAGAATGAGGGGAATGGATGCTAGAATGGGGAATGGATGTCAGAATTGGGAATGGATGCTAGAATGGGGAATGGATGTTAGAATGGTGAATGGATGATAGAATGTGGAATGGATGTTAGAATGGGGAATTGGATGTTAGAATGGGGAATGGATGTTAGAATGGGGAATGAATGTTAGAATGATGCCAATGGATGTTAGAATGAGGGGAATGGATGTTAGAATGAGGGGAATGGTTGCTTTGGGAATGGATGGTAGAATTGGGAATGGATGTTAAAATGGGGAATTGATATTGGAATGGTAAAGGAATGTTAGAATGAGGGCAATGGATATTGAATGAGGGGAATGGATGCTAGAATGGGGAATGGATGTCAGAATTGGGAATGGATGCTACAATGGGGAAATGATGTTAGAATGGTGAATGGATAATAGAATGGGGAGTGGATGTTAGAATGGAGAATGGATGTTAGAATGGGGAATGCATGTTAGAATGGGGAATGAATGATAGAATGAGGGCAATGGATGTTAGAATTAGGGCAATGGATGCTAGAATGGGGAATGGATGTCAGAATTGGGAATGGATGTTTGAATGGTGAATGGATGTTAGAATGGGGAATGAATGTTAGAATGAGGGCAATGGATGTTAGAATGAGGGCAATGGATGCTAGAATGGGGAATGAATGTCAGAATTGCGAATGGATGTTAGAATGGTGAATGGATGATAGAATGGGGAATGGGTGTTATAATGGGGAATGGATGTTAGAATGAGGGGAATGGATGTTCGAATTGGGCATGGATGTTAGAATGGGGAATGGATGTTGGAATGGGGAATGGATGTTAGAATGGGGAATGGATGCTAGAATGGGGAATGGATGTTAAAAAGAGGGGAATCGGTGAAAGATTGGGAAATGCATATTTGAAAGGTGAATGGATGTGAGAAAGAGGAATGGATGTTAAAATGGGGAATTGATGTTGGAATGGTAAAGGAATGTTAGAATGAGGGCAATGGATGTTTGAATGAGGGAAATGGATGCTAGAATGGGGAATGGATGTCAGAATTGGGAATGGATGCTACAATGGGGAAATGATGTTAGAATGGTGAATGGATAATAGAATGGGGAGTGGATGTTAGAATGGAGAATGGATGTTAGAATGGGGAATGCATGTTAGAATGGGGAATGAATGATAGAATGAGGGCAATAGATGTTAGAATGAGGGCAATGGATGCTAGAATGGGGAATGGATGTCAGAATTGGGAATGGATGTTTGAATGGTGAATGGATGATAGAATGGGGAATGGGTGTTTGAATGGGGAATGGATGTTAGAATGAGGGGAATGGATGTTCGAATTGGGCATGGATGTTAGAATGGGGAATGGATGTTGGAATGGGGAATGGATGTTAGAATGGGGACTGGATGTTTGAATCAGAATGGATGTTAAAATGAGGAATGGATGTTAGAATGAGGCCAATGGATGTTAGAATGAGGGGAATGGATGTTAAAATGAGGGGAATGGTTGCTTTGGGAATGGATGGTAGAATTGGGAATGGATGTTAAAATGGGGAATTGATATTGGAATGGTAAAGGAATGTTAGAATGAGGGCAATAGATGTTAGAATGAGGGGAATGGATGCTAGAATGGGGAATGGATGTCAGAATTGGGAATGGATGCTACAATGGGGAAATGATGTTAGAATGGTGAATGGATAATAGAATGGGGAGTGGATGTTAGAATGGAGAATGGATGTTAGAATGGGGAATGCATGTTAGAATGGGGAATGAATGATAGAATGAGGGCAATGGATGTTAGAATGAGGGCAATGGATGCTAGAATGGGGAATGGATGTCAGAATTGGGAATGGATGTTTGAATGGTGAATGGATGATAGAATGGGGAATGGGTGTTAGAATGGGGAATGGATGTTAGAATGAGGGGAATGGATGTTCGAATTGGGCATGGATGTTGGAATGGGGAATGGATGTTGGAATGGGGAATGGATGTTAGAATGGGGACTGGATGTTCGAATCAGAATGGATGTTAAAATGAGGAATGGATGTTAGAATGAGGTGAATGTATGTTAGAATGAGGGGAGTGGATTTTAGAATGAGGGCAATGGATTTTAAAATGGGGAATCGATGTTAGAATGGGGAATCGATGTCAGAATGGGGAATGGATTTTAGAATGGGGAATGGATGTTAGAATGAGGAATGGATGTCAGAATGGGGAATGGATGTTAGAATGGGAAATGGATGTTAGAATGGGAAATGGATGTTAGAATGAGGTGAATGGATGTTAGAATGAGGGGAATGGATGTTAGAATGAGGGGAATGGATGTTAGAATGACGAGAATGGATGTTAGAGTGAGGGGAATGGATATTATAATGAGGGGAATGGATATTAGAGTGAGGGGAATGGATGTTACAATGTGCGTAATGGATGTTAGAATGGGGAATGGATGTTAGAATTTGGAATGGATGTTAGAATGAGGAATGGATGTCAGAATGGGGAATGGATGTAAGAATGGGGAATGGATGTTAAAACGAGGGGAATGGATGTTAGAATGTGGAATGGTTGTTAGAATGAGGTGAATGTATGTTAGAATGAGGGGAGTTGATGTTAGAATGAGGGGAGTGGATGTTAGAATGAGTAGAATGGATGCTAGATTGGGGAATGGATGTTAGAATGGGGAATGGATGTTAGAATGGGGAATGGATGTTAGATTGGGAAATGGATATTCGAATGGGGACTGGATGTGAGAAATGGGAATGGATGTTAGAAAGGGGAATGGAATTTAGAATGGGGAATGGATGTGAGAATGAGGTGAATGCATGTTAGAATGAGGGGAACGGATGTTAGAATGAGGGGAATGGATGTTAGAGTGAGGGGAATGGATGTCATAATGAGGGGAATGAATGTCAGAATGAGGGGAATGGATGTTAGAGTGAGGGGAATGGATGTTAGAATGAGAGGAATGGATGCTAGAATGTGGAATGGATGTTAGAATTAGGAATGGATTTTAGAATGGGGAATGGATGTGAGATTGGGGAATATATGTTTGAATGGGGAATGTATGCAAGAAAGAGGAATGGATGTTAAAATGGGGAATTGATGTTGGAATGGTAAAGGAATGTTAGAATGAGGGCAATGGATGTTTGAATGAGGGAAATGGATGCTCGAATGGGAAATGGATGTCAGAATTGGGAATGGATGCTAGAATGGGGAAATGATGTTCGAATGGTGATTGCATAATAGAATGGGGAGTGGATGTTAGAATGGGGAATGGATGTTAGAATGGGGAATGGATGTTAGAATGGGGAATGAATGTTAGAATGAGGGCAATGGATGTTAGAATGAGGGCAATGGATGCTAGAATGGGGAATGAATGTCAGAATTGCGAATGGATGTTAGAATGGTGAATGGATGATAGAATGGGGAATGGGTGTTATAATGGGGAATGGATGTTAGAATGAGGGGAATGGATGTTCGAATTGGGCATGGATGTTAGAATGGGGAATGGATGTTGGAATGGGGAATGGATGTTAGAATGGGGAATGGATGCTAGAATGGGGAATGGATGTTAAAAAGAGGGGAATCGGTGAAAGATTGGGAAATGCATATTTGAATGGTGAATGGATGTGAGAATGGGGAATGCATGTTAGAATGGGGAATGGATGAAAGAAAGTGGAATGGATGTTCGAATCAGGAATGGATGTTAGAATGAGGAATGGATGATAGAATGAGGTTAATGTATGTTAGAATGAGTGGAGTGGATGTTAGAATGGGGGGAATGGATTTTAGAATGGTGAATGGATGTTCGAATGGGGAATGGATGTAAGAATGGGGAATGGATGTTCGAATGAGGAATGGATGTTAGAAATGGGAATGGATGTTAGAATGAGGGGAATGGATGTTAGAATGGGAAATGGATGTTAGAATGAGAAATGGATGTTAGAATGAGGTGAATGGATGTTAGAATGAGGGGAATGGATGTTAGAATGAGGAGAATGGATGTTAGAATGGGGAATGGATGTTAGAATGAGGGGAATGGATCTTAGAATGAGGGGAATGGATGTTAGAATGTGGGGAATGGATGCTCGATTGGGGAATGGATGTTAGAATTTGGAATGGATGTTACAATTGGGAATGGATGTTCGATTGGGAAATGGATGTTCGAATGGGGAATGGATGTTAGAAATGCGAATGGATGTCAGAAAGCGGAATGGATGTTAGAATGGGGAATGGATGTTGTAATGGTGAATGGATGTTCGAATGAGGAATGGATATTAGAATGGGAATTGATGTTAGAATGGGGAATGGATGTTAGACTGAGGGGAATAGTTGTTAGAATGGAGGGAATGGATGCTAGAATGTGAGATGGATTTTAGAATTGGGAATGGATGTTAGAATGGGGAATGGATGTGAGAATGGGAAATGGATGTAAGAATGAGGGAATGGATGCTAGAATGATGAATGGATGTTAGAATGGGGAATGGACACTGGATGGGGAATGGATGTTAGAATGGAGAATGGATGTTAGAATGGGGAATGGATGTTAGAATGGGAAATTGATGTTAGAATGAGTTGAATGGATGTTAGAATGAGGGGAATGGATGTTAGAATGAGGGGAATGGATGTTAGAATGAGGGGAATGGATGTTAGAGTGAGGGGAATGGATGTTAGAATGAGGGGAATGGATGTTCGAGTAAGCGGAATGGATGTTAGAGTGAGGGAAATGAATGTTAGAATGAGGGGAATGGATGTTAGAATGGGGAATGGATGTTAGAATGAGGGGAATCGATATAAAATTGGGAAATGGTTGTTAGAAATGGGAATGGATGTTAGAAAGGGGAATGGATGTTAGAATGGGGAATGGATGTCAGAATGGGGAATGGATGTTAGAATGCGGAATGGATGTCAGAATAGGGAATGGATGTTAGAATGAGGGGAATGGATGCTAGAATGGGGAATGGATGTTCGAATTGGTAATGGATGTTAGAATGAGGGGAATGGATGTGAGAATGGGGAATGCATGTTAGAATGGGAAGTGGATGTTAAAATGTGGTGAATGGATGTTAGTGTGAGGTGAATGGATGTTAGAATGAGGGGAATAGATGTTAGAGTGAGGGGAATGGATGTTAGAATGAGGGGAATGGATGCTAGAATGTGAAATGGATGTTAGAATTAGGAATGGATTTTAGAATGGAGAATTGGTGTGAGATTGGGGAATATGTGTTAGAATGGGGAATGTATGCAAGAAAGAGGAATGGATGTCAGAATAGGGAATGGATGTTAGAATGAGGGGAATGGATGCTAGAAAGGGGAATGGATGTTCGAATTGGTCATGGATGTTAGAATGGGGAATGATGTTAGAATCAGGAATGAATGTCAGAATGGGGATTGGATGTTAGTAGGGGTAATGGATGTTAGAATGGGAAATGGATGTTAGAACGAGGTGAATGGATGTTAGAATGGGGAATGGATGTTAGAATGAGGGGAATGGATGTTAGAATGAGGGGAATGGATGTTAGAATGAGGTGAATGGATGTTAGAATGAGGGGAATGGATGTTAGAATGAGGGAATGGATGTTAGAATGAGGAGAATGGATGTTAGAATGGGGAATGGATGTTAGAAATGGAAATTTATGTTAGAATGAGGTGAATGGATGTTAGAATGAGGGGAATGGATGTTAGAATGAGGGGAATGGATGTTAGAATGAGGGAATGGATTTTAGAGTGAGGGGAATGGATGTTAGAATGAGGGGAATGGATGTTGAAATGAGGGGAATGGATGTTAGAATGGGGAATGGATGTTAGAATGGGGAATCGTTGTTAGAATAGGGAATGGATGTCAGAATCAGAAATGGATGTCAGAATGGGGAATGGATGTTAGAATGGGGAATGGATGTTAGAATGGGGAATGGATGTGAGATTGGGGAATATATGTTAGAATGGGTAATGTATGGAAGAAAGAGGAATGGATGTCAGAATAGGGAATGGATGTTAGAATGAGGGGAATGGATGCTAGAATGGGGAATGGATGTTCGAATTGGTAATGGATGTTAGAATGGGGAATGGATGTTAGAATTAGGAATGGTTGTCAGAATGGGGAATGGATGTTAGAATGGGAAATGGATGTTAGAATAAGGGGAATGGGTGATAGAATGGGGAATGGATGTTCGAATTGGTAATGGATGTTAGAATGGGGAATGGATGTTAGAATTAGGAATGGTTGTCAGAATGGGGAATGGATGTTAGAATGGGAAATGGATGTTAGAATAAGGGGAATGGGTGATAGAATGAGGCGAGTGGATGTTCGAATGAGTCGAATGGATATTAGAATGGGGAATATATGTTAGATAGGGAAATGGATGTTCGAATGGGGAATGGATGTGAGAAATGGGAAATGGATGTGAGAAATGGGAAATGGATGTTAGAAAGGGGTATGGATGTTAGAATGGGGAATGGATGTTAGAATGGTGAATGGATGTTAGAATGAGGGGAATAGATGTGAGAATGGGGAATGGATGTTAGAATGAGGGAATGTATGTTGGAATGATAAATGGATGTTAGAATGGGGAATGGATGTTAGAATGGGGAATGAATGTTAGAATGGGAAATTGTTGTTAGAATGAGGTGAATGCATGTTAGAATGAGGGGAATGGATATTAGAATGAGGGGAATGGATGTTAGAATGAGGGGAATGAATGTTAGAATGAGGGGAATGGATGTTAAAGTGAGGTGAATGGATGTTAGAATGAGGGGAATAGATGTTAGTGTGAGGGGAATGGATGTTAGAATGAGGGGAATGGATGCTAGAATGTGGAATGGATGTTAGAATTAGGAATGGATTTTAGAATGGAGAATGGGTGTGAGATTGGGGAATATGTGTTAGAATGGGGAATGTATGCAAGATAGAGGAATGGATGTCAGAATAGGGAATGGATGTTAGAATGAGGGGAATGGATGTTAGAATGGCGAATGGATGTTAGAATCATGAATGGATGTCAGAATGGGGAATGGATGTTAGAATGGGTAATGGATGTTAGAATGGGGAATGGATGTTAGAATGGGGAATGGATGTTAGAATGGGGAATGTATGTTAGAATGGGAAATTGTTGTTAGAATGAGGTGAATGCATGTTAGAATGAGGGGAATGGATATTAGAATGAGGGGAATGGATGTTAGAATGAGGGGAATGAATGTTAGAATGAGGGGAATGGATGTTAAAGTGAGGTGAATGGATGTTAGAATGAGGGGAATAGATGTTAGTGTGAGGGGAATGGATGTTAGAATGAGGGGAATGGATGCTCGAATGTGGAATGGATGTTAGAATTAGTAATGGATTTTAGAATGGAGAATGGGTGTGAGATTGGGGAATATGTGTTAGAATGGGGAATGTATGCAAGATAGAGGAATGGATGTCAGAATAGGGAATGGATGTTAGAATGAGGGGAATGGATGTTAGAATGGCGAATGGATGTTAGAATCATGAATGGATGTCAGAATGGGGAATGGATGTTAGAATGGGTAATGGATGTTAGAATGGGGAATGGATGTTAGAATGGGGAATAGATGTTAGAATGGGGAATGGATGTTAGAATGTGGAATGGATGTTACAATGAGGGGAATGGATGTTAGAATGAGGGGAATGGATGCTAATTGGGGAATGGATGTCAGATTTGGGAATGGATGTAAGATTGTGAAATGGATGTTCAAATGGGGAATGGATGTTAGAAATGGGAATGGATGTTAGAAACGGGAATGGATGTTAGAATGTGTTATGGATTTTAGAATTGGGAATGGATGTGAGAATGGGGAATGAATGTGAGCATGGGGAATGGATGTTAGAATGAGGGGAATGGATGTTAGAATGGGGAATGGATGTTAGAATGGGGAATGGATGTTAGAATGGGAAATGGATGTTAGAATGAGAAATGGATGTTGGAATGAGGTGAATGGATGTTAGAATGAGGGGAATGGATGTTAGAATGAGGGGAATGGATGCTAGATTGGGAAATGGATGTTAGAATTGGGAATGGATGTTAGAATGGGGAATGGATGTTAGATTGGGAAATGGATGTTATAATGGTGAATGGATGCTAGAATGATGAATGGATGTTAGAATGGGGAATGGATGTTAGAATGGGAAATGGATGTTAGAATGGGAAATGGATGTTAGAATGAGGTGAATGGATGTTAGAATGAGGGGAATGGATGTTAGAATGAGGTGAATGGATGTTAGAATGAGGGGAATGGATGTTAGAGTGAGGGGAATGGATGTTAGAATGAGGGGAATGGATGTTAGAGTAAGGGGAATGGATGTTAGAGTGAGGGGAATGGATGTTAGAGTGAGGGGAATGGATGTTAGAATGGGGAATGGATGTTAGAATGAGGGGAATCGATGTAAAATTTGGAAATGGATGTTAGAAATGGGAATGGATGTTAGAAAGGGGAATGGATGTTCGAATGGGGAATGGTTGTTAGAATGGGGAATGGATGTTAGAATGGGGAATGGATGTGAGATTGGGGAATATCTGTTAGAATGGGTAATGTATGCAAGAAAGAGGAATGGATGTCAGAATAGAGAATGGATGGTAGAATGAGGGGAATGGATGCTAGAATGGGGAATGGATGTTCGAATTGGTAATGGATGTTAGAATGGGGAATGGATGTTAGAATGGGTGATGGATGTTAGAATGGGAAATGGATGTTAGAATGAGGGGAATGGGTGATAGAATGAGGGGAGTGGATGTTCGAATGAGTGGAATGGATATTAGAATGGGGAATGGATGTTAGATTGGGAAATGGATGCTCGAATGGGGACTGGATGTGAGAAATGGGAAATGGATGTTAGAAGGGGAATGGATGTTAGAATGGGGAATGGAAGTTAGAATAGTGAATGGATGTTAGAATGAGGGGAATGGATGTGAGAATGGGGAATGGATGTTAGAATGAGGGAATGTATGTTAGAATGAGGGGAATGGATGTTAGAATGAGGTGAATGGATGTTAGAATGAGGGGAATAGATGTTAGAGTGAGGGGAATGGATGTTAGAATGAGGGGAATGGATGCTAGAATGTGGAATGGATGTTAGAATTAGGAATGGATTTTAGAATGGAGAATGGGTGTGAGATTGGGGAATATGTGTTAGAATGGGGAATGTATGCAAGAAAGTGGAATGGATGTTAGAATAGGGAATGGATGTTAGAATGAGGGGAATGGATGCTAGAATGCGGAATGGATGTTCGATTTGGTAATGGATGTTAGAATGGGGAATGGATGTTAGAATCAGGAATGGATGTCAGAATGGGGAATGGTTGTTAGAATGGGTAATGGATGTTAGAATGGGAAATGGATGTTCGAATGAATGGAATGGATGACAAAATGAGTGGAGTGCATGTTAGAATGAGTGGAATGGATGTTAGAATGGGGAATGGATGTTAGAATGGGGAATGGATGTTAGAATGGGGAATGATTGCTGGATCGTGAATGGATGTTAGAATTGGAAATGGATGTTAAAATGGGGAATGGATGTTGGAATGGTAAAGGAATGTTCGAATGAGGGTAATGGATGTTAGATTGAGGGGAATGTATGCTAGATTGGGGAATGGATATCAGAATGAGGAATGGATGTTAAAATGAGGAATGGATGTGAGAATGGGAAATTAATTTTAGAATGAGGGCAATGGATGTTAGAATGAGTGGAATGGAAGTTCGAATTGGGCATGGATGTTAGAATGGGGAATGGATGTTGGAATGGGGAATGGATGTTGGAATGGGGAATGGATGTTAGAATGGGGAATGTATGCGAGAATGGGGAATATATGCTAGAATGGGGAATGGATGTTAAAAAGTGGGGAATCGATGATAGATTGGGAAATGCATGTTTGAATGGTGAATGGATGTGAGAATGTGGAATAGATGTTCGAATGGGTCATGTATGTTAGAAATGGGAATGGATGTCAGAAAGGGGAATGGATGTTAGAATGGGGAATGGATGTGAGAATGGAAGATGGATGTTAGAATGAGGTAAATGGATGTTAGAATGAGGGGAATGGATGTTAGAATGAGGGGAATGGATGTTAGAATGGGGAATGGATGTTAGAATGAGGGGAATGGATGTTAGAATGGGGAATGGATGTTAGAATGAGGGGAATCGATATAAAATTGGGAAATGGATGTTAGAAATGGGAATTGTTGTTAGAATGGGGAATGGATGTAAGACTCAGGAATGGATGTCAGAATGGGGAATCGATTTTAGAATGGGGAATGGCTGTTAGAATGGGTAATGGATGTTAGAATGAGGGGAATGGATGTTAGAATGAGGGGAATGGATGCTAGAATGAGGGAATGGATGTTAGAATGATGAATGGATGTTAGAATGGGGAATGGATGTTAGAAATGGGAATGGATGTTAGAATGAGGGTAATGGATGTTAGAATGAGGGGAATGGATGTTAGAATGAGGGGAATGGATGTTAGAATGGGGAATGGATGTTAGAATGAGGGGAATCGATATAAAATTGGGAAATGGATGTTAGAAATGGGAATGGATGTTAGAAAGGGGTATGGATGTGAGAATGGGGAATGGATGTTAGAATGGGGAATGGATGTTAGAATGGGGAATGGATGTCAGAATGTGGTATGGATTTTAGAATTGGGAATGGATGTGATAATGTGGAATGGATGCGAGCAAGTGGAATGAATGTTAGAATGGGGAATGGATGTTAGAATGGGAAATGGATGTTAGAATGAGGGGAATGGATGCTAGATTGGGGAATGGATGTTCAAATTGGTAATGGTTGTTATAATGGGGAATGGATGTGAGAATAAGGAATGGATGTCAGAATGGGGAATAGATGTTAAAATGGGGAATGGATGTTAGAATGGGAAATGAATGTTAGAATGAGGGCAATGGATGTTAGAATGAGGGGAATGGATGCTAGAATGGGGAATGAATGTTAGAATCAGGAATGGATGTCAGAATGGGGAATGGATGTTAGAATGGGGAATGGATGTTCGAATGGGGAATGCATGATAGAATGGGGAATGGATGTTAGAATGGGGAATGCATGTTAGAATGGGGAATGGATGTTAGATTGGGAAATGGATGTTAGAATGAGGAACGAATGTTGGAATGAGGAACGAATGTTAGAATGGGGAATGGATGTTAGAATGGGGAATGGATGTTAGAATGGGTAATGGATGTTTGAACGAGGGGAATGGATGTGAGAATGGGGAATGGATGGGAGAATGGGGAATGGATGGTAGAATGAGGGGAATGGATGCAAGAATGGGGAATGGATGTCAGAATGGGGAATGGATGTTAAAATGGGGAATGGATGTTGGAATGGGCAATGGATGTTAGAATGTGGGCAATGGATGTTCGAATGAGGGGAATGGATGTTAGAATCGGGAATGGATGTGAGAATGGAAGATGGATGTTAGAATGAGGTAAATGGATGTTAGAATGAGGGGAATGGATGTTAGAATGAGGGGAATGGATGTTAGAATGGGGGATGGATGTTAGAATGAGGGGAATGGATGTTAGAATGGGGAATGGATGTTAGAATGAGGGGAATCGATATAAAATTGGGAAATGGATGTTAGAAATGGGAATTGTTGTTAGAATGGGGAATGGATGTAAGACTCAGGAATGGATGTCAGAATGGGGAATCGATTTTAGAATGGGGAATGGCTGTTAGAATGGGTAATGGATGTTAGAATGAGGGGAATGGATGTTAGAATGAGGGGAATGGATGCTAGAATGAGGGAATGGATGTTAGAATGATGAATGGATGTTAGAATGGAGAATGGATGTTAGAAATGGGAATGGATGTTAGAATGAGGGTAATGGATGTTAGAATGAGGGGAATGGATGTTAGAATGAGGGGAATGGATGTTAGAATGGGGAATGGATGTTAGAATGAGGGGAATCGAGATAAAATTGGGAAATGGATGTTAGAAATGGGAATGGATGTTAGAAAGGGGTATGGATGTGAGAATGGGGAATGGATGTTAGCATGGGGAATGGATGTTAGAATGGGGAATGGATGTCAGAATGTGGTATGGATTTTAGAATTGGGAATGGATGTGATAATGTGGAATGGATGCGAGCAAGTGGAATGAATGTTAGAATGGGGAATGGATGTTAGAATGGGAAATGGATGTTAGAATGAGGGGAATGGATGCTAGATTGGGGAATGGATGCTCAAATTGGTAATGGTTGTTATAATGGGGAATGGATGTGAGAATAAGGAATGGATGTCAGAATGGGGAATAGATGTTAAAATGGGGAATGGATGTTAGAATGGGAAATGAATGTTAGAATGAGGGCAATGGATGTTAGAATGAGGGGAATGGATGCTAGAATGGGGAATGGATGTTAGAATCAGGAATGGATGTCAGAATGGGGAATGGATGTTAGAATGGGGAATGGATGTTCGAATGGGGAATGCATGATAGAATGGGGAATGGATGTTAGAATGGGGAATGCATGTTAGAATGGGGAATGGATGTTAGATTGGGAAATGGATGTTAGAATGATGAACGAATGTTGGAATGAGGAACGAATGTTAGAATGGGGAATGGATGTTAGAATGGGGAATGGATGTTAGAATGGGTAATGGATGTTTGAACGAGGGGAATGGATGTGAGAATGGGGAATGGATGGGAGAATGGGGAATGGATGGTAGAATGAGGGGAATGGATGCAAGAATGGGGAATGGATGTCAGAATGGGGAATGGATGTTAAAATGGGGAATGGATGTTGGAATGGGCAATGGATGTTAGAATGTGGGCAATGGATGTTCGAATGAGGGGAATGGATGTTAGAATCGGGAATGGATGTTAGAATGGGGAATGGATGTCAGAATGGGAAATGGATGTTAGAATGAGGTGAATGGATGTTAGAATCAGGGGAATGGATGTTCGAATCAGGGGAATGGATGTTAGAGTGAGGGGAATGGATGTACGAATGAGGGGAATGGATATTAGAGTGAGGGGAATTGATGTTAGAATGAGGGGAATGGATGTTAGAATGAGGGGAATGGATGTTAGAATGGGGAATGGATTTTAGAATGGTAATGGAAGTTAGAATGAGGGGAATGGATGTGAGAATGGGTAATGTATGTTAGAATGGGGAATGTATGTAAGAAAGGGGAATGGATGTCAGAATAGGGAATGGACGGTAGAATGAGGGGAATGGATGCTAGATTGGGGAATGGATGTTCGAATTGGAAATGGACGTTAGAATGGGGAATGGATGTGAGAATTAGGAATGGATGTCAGAATGGGGAATAGATGTTAAAATGGGGAATGGATGTTAGAATGGGAAATGAATGTTAGAATGAGGGCAATGGATGTTACAATGAGGGGAATGGATGCTAGAATGGGGAATGGATGTTAGAATCAGGAATGGATGTCAGAATGGGGAATGGATGGTAGAATGGGGAATGGATGTTAGAACAGGGAATGGATGTTAGAATGGGGAATGGATGTTAGAAGGGGGAATGGATGTTAGAATGGGGAATGGATGCCAGAATGTGGTATGGATTTAAGAATTGGGAATGGATGTGAGAATGGGGAATGGATGTGAGCATGGGGAATGGATGTTAGAATGGGGAATGGATGTTAGAATGGGGAATGGATGTTAGAATGGGGAATGGTTGTTAGAATGGGAAATGGATGTTAGAATGAGGGAAATCGATAAAAAATTGGGAAATGGATATTAGAAATGGGAATGGATGTTAGAAAGTGGAATGGATGTTAGAATGGGGAATGGATATTAGAATGGGGAATGGATGTTAGAATGAGGGGAATGGATGTGAGAATGGGGAATGTTTGTTAGAATGGGGAATGTATGGAAGAAAGGGGAATGGATGTCAGAATAGGGAATGGATGGTAGAATGAGGTGAATGGATGCAAGATTGGGGGATGGATGTTCGAATTGGTAATGGATGTTAGAATGGGGAATGGATGTATGAATGAGGAATGGATGTCAGAATGGGGAATAGATGTTCAAATGGGGAATGGATGTTAGAATGGGGAATGGATGATAGAATGGGGAATGGCTGTTAGAATGGGGAATGGATGTTTGATTGGGAAATGGATGTTAGAATGAGGAACGAATGTGAGAATGAGGAACGAATGTTAGAATGGGGAATGGATGTTAGAATGGGGAATGGATGTTAGAATGGGTAATGGATGTTTGAATGAGGGGAATGGATGTGAGAATGGGGAATGTATGTTAGAATGGGGAATGTATGTATGAAAGGGGAATGGATGTCAGAATAGGGAATGGAGGTAGAATGAGGGGAATGGATGCTAGAAAGGGGAATGAATGTTCGAATTGATAATGGATGTTTGAATGGGGAATGGATATTAGAATGGCGAATGGATGTGAGAATGGGTAATGGATGTTTGAATGAGGGGAATGGATGTGAGAATGGTGATTGGATGGTAGAATGAGGGGAATGGATGCTAGAATGTGGAATGGATGTTACAATCAGGAATGGATGTTAGAATGTGGAATGGATGTTAGAATGGGGAATGGATGTTAGAATGGGAAATGGATATTCGAATCAGGGGAATGGATGTTAGAATGAGGGGAGTGGATGTTAGAATCAGTGGAATGGATGTTAGAATGGGGAATGGATGTTAGAATGGGGAATGGATGTTAGAATGGGGAATGGATGTTAGAAAGGCGAAAGTATGTTAGAATGGGAAATGGATGTTAGAATGAGGAACGAATGTTAGAATGAGGAACGAATGTTAGAATGAGGAACGAATGTTACAATGGGGAATGGATGTTAGAATGGGGAATGGATGTTAGAATGGGTAATGGATGTTTGAATGAGGGGAATGGATGTGAGAATGGGGAAAGTATGTTAGAATGGGGAATGTATGTACGAAAGGGGAATGGATGTCAGAATAGGGAATGGATGGTAAAATGAGGGGAATGGATGCTAGAATGGGGAATGGATGTTAGAATGGGGAATGGATGTTAGAATGGGTAATGGATGTTATAATGAGGGGAATGGATGCTCGAATGGGGAATGGATGTTAGAATGGTGAATGGATGATAGAATGGGGAATGGATGTTCGAATGGTGAATGAATGTTAGAATGAGGGCAATAGATGTTAGAATGAGGGGAATGGATGCTAGAATGGGGAATGGATGTCAGAATGGGGAATGGATGTCCGAATGGGTAATGGATGTTTGAATGAGGGGAATGGATGTGAGAATGGGGAATGTATGTTAGAATGGGGAATGTATGTATGAAAAGGGAATGGATGTCAGAATACGGAATGGATGGTAGAATGAGGGGAATGGATGCTAGAATGGGGAATGGATGTTAGAATGGGGAATGGATGTTAGAATGGGTAATGGATGTTTGAATGAGGGGAATGGATGTGAGAATGGGGAATGGATGGTAGAATGAGGGCAATGGTTGTTAGAATGAGGGGAATGGATGCTAGAAAGCGGAATGGATGTGAGAATCAGGAATGGATGTTAGAATGGGGAATGGATGTTAGAATGGGAAATGGGTGTTCGAATCAGGGGAATGGATGTTAGAATGAGAGGAGTGGATGTTAGAATGAGTGGAATGGATGTTAGAATGGGGAATGGATGTTAGAATGGGGAATAGATGTTAGAAAGGAGAATGTATGTTAGATAGGGAAATGGATGTTAGAATGAGGGGAATGGATGTTCGAATGCTGGCAATGGATGTTCGAATGAAGGGAATGGATGCTCGAATGGGGAATGGATGTTAGAATGGTGAATGGATGATAGAATGGGGAATGGATGTTCGAATGGTGAATGAATGTTAGAATGAGGGCAATAGATGTTAGAATGAGGGGAATGGATGCTAGAATGGGGAATGGATGTCAGAATGGGGAATGGATGTACGAATGGGTAATGGATGTTTGAATGAGGGGAATGGATGTGAGAACGGGGAATGTATGTTAGAATGGGGAATGTATGTATGAAAAGGGAATGGATGTCAGAATACGGAATGGATGGTAGAATGAGGGGAATGGATGCTAGAATGGGGAATGGATGTTTGAATGAGGGGAATGGATGTGAGAATGGGGAATGGATGGTAGAATGAGGGCAATGGATGTTAGAATGAGGGGAATGGATGCTAGAATGGGGAATGGATGTTTGAATGAGGGGAATGGATGTGAGAATGGGGAATGGATGGTAGAACGAGGGCAATGGATGTTAGAATGAGGGGAATGGATTCTAGAATGCGGAATGGATGTTTGAATCAGGAATGGATGTTAGAATGGGGAATGGATGTTAGAATGGGAAATGGATGTTCGAATCAGGGGAATGAATGTTAGAATGAGAGGAGTGGATGTTAGAATGAGTGGAATGGATGTTAGAATGGGGAATGGATGTTAGAATGGAGAATGGATGCTAGAATGGGGAATGGATGTTAGAAAGGAGAATGTATGTTAGAATGGGAAATGGATGTTAGAATGAGGGGAATGGATGTTACAATGAGGGGAATGGATGCTCGAATGGGGAATGGATGTTCGAATTGGGAATGGATGTTAGAATGAGGAATGGATGTCAGAATTGGGAATGGATGTTAAAATGGGGAATGGTGTTGGAATGGGCAATGGATGTTAGAATGTGGGCAATGGATGTTCGAATGAGGGGAATGGATGCTCGAATGGGGAATGGATGTTAGAATGGTGAATGGATGATAGAATGGGGAATGGATGTTCGAATGGTGAATGAGTGTTAGAATGAGGGCAATAGATGTGAGAATGAGGGGAATGGATGCTAGAATGTGGAATGGATGTCAGAATGGGGAATGGATGTAAGAATCAGGAATGGATGTCAGAATGGGGAATGGATGTTAGAATGGGGAATGAATGTTAGAATGGGGAATGGATGTTTGAATGAGGGGAATGGATGTGAGAATGGGGAATGGATGTTAGAATGAGGGCAATGGATGTTAGAATGAGGGGAATGAATGCTAGAATGGGGAATGGATGTTAGAATCAGGAATGGATGTCAGAATCAGGAATGGATGTCAGAATGGGGAATGGATGTTAGAATGGGGAATGGATGTTAGAAAGAAGAATGTTTTAGAATGGGAAATCGATGTTAGAAAGAGGGGAACGGATGTTACAATGAGGTGAATGGATGCTAGAAAGGGGAATGGTTGTTCGAATTGGGAATGGATGATAGAATGAGGAATGGATGTCAGAATGGGGAATGGATGTTAAAATGGGGAATGGATGTTAGAATGGGAAATGGATGTTAAAATGGGGAATGGATGTTGGAATGGGAAATGAATGTTAGTATGAGGGGAATGGATGCTAGAATGGGGAATGGATGTTAGAATCAGGAATGGATGTCAGAATGGGGAATGGATGTTAGAATGGGTAATCGATGTTAGAATGGGAAATGGATGTTCGAATCAGGGGAATCGATGTTAGAATGAGGGGTGTGGATGTTACAATGAGTGGAATGGATGCGAGAATGGGGAATGGATGTTAGAATGGGGAATGGATGTTAAAATGGGGAATGAATGTTAGAATGGGAAATTATTTTTAGAATGAGGGCAATGGATGTTAGAATGAGGGCAATGGATGCTAGAATGGGGAATGGATGTCATAATTGGGAATGGATGTTAGAATGAGGGGAATGGATGTTACAATGAGGGGAATGGATGCTCGAATGGGGAATGGATGTTCGAATTGGGAATGGATGTTAGAATGAGGAATGGATGTCAGAATGGGGAATGGATGTTAAAATGGGGAATGGATGATGGCATGGGCAATGGATGTTAGAATGTGGGCAATGGATGTTCGAATGAGGGGAATGGATGCTCGAATGGGGAATGGATGTTAGAATCATGAATGGATGATAGAATGGGGAATGGATGTTCGAATGGTGAATGAATGTTAGAATGAGGGCAATAGATGTTAGAATGAGCGGAATGGATGCTAGAATGGGGAATGGATGTCAGAATGGGGAATGGATGTAAGAATCAGGAATGAATGTCAGAATGGGGAATGTATGTTAGAATGGGGAATGGATGTTAGAATGGGGAATGGATGTTTGAATGAGGGGAATGGATGTGAGAATGGGGAATGTATGTTAGAATGGGGAATGTATGTATGAAAGGTAATGGATGTCGGAATAGGGAATGGATGGTCGAATGAGGGGAATGGATGTTAGAATGGGGAATGGATGTTAGAGTGGGTAATGGATGTTTAAATGAAGGGAATGGATGTGAGAATGGGGAATGTATGGTAGAATGAGGGCAATGGATGTTAGAATGAGGGGAATGGATGCTAGAATGGGGAATGGATGTTAGAATCAGGAATGGATGTCAGAATCCGGAATGGATGTCAGAATGGGGAATGGATGTCAGAATGGGGAATGGATGTTAGAAAGAAGAATGTGTTAGAATGGGAAATGGATGTTAGAATGAGGGGAACGGATGTTACAATGAGGGGAATGGATGCTAGAAAGGGGAATGGATGTTCGAATTGGGAATGGATGATAGAATGTGGAATGGATGTCAGAATGTGGAATGGATGTTAAAATGGGGAATGGATGTTGGAATGGGAAAATGGATGTTAAAATGGGGAATGGATGTTGGAATGGGAAATGAATGTTAGAATGAGGGGAATGGATGCTAGAATGGGGAATGGATGTTAGAATCAGGAATGGATGTCAGAATGGGGAATGGATGTTTGAATGGGTAATGGATTTTAGAATGGGAAATGGATGTTCGAATCAGGGGAATCGATGTTAGAATGAGGGGAATGGATGCTAGAATGGGGAATGGATGTCATAATTGGGAATGGATGTTCGAATGGGGAATGGATGTTATATTGGGAAATGGATGTTAGAATGAGGAACAAATGTTAGAATGAGGAACGAATGTTAGAATGAGGAACTAATGTTAGAATGGGGAACGGATGTTAGAATGGGGAATGGATGTTAGAATGGGGAATGGATGTTAGAATTGGGAATGGATGTTTCAATGAGGGGAATGGATGTGAGAATGGGTAATGGATGTTAGAATGGGGATGTATTTTAGAATGGGGAATGTATGTATGAAAGGGGAATGGATGTCAGAATAGGGAATAGATGGTAGAATGAGGGGATTGAATGCTAGAATGGAGAATGGATGTTCGAATTGGTAATGGATGTTAGAATGGGGAATGGATGTTAAAATGGGAAATGGATGTTAGAATGTGTAATGGATGATTGAATGAGGGGAATGGATGTGAGAATGGGGAATGGATGGTAGAATGAGGGCAATGGATGTTAGAATGAGGGGAATGGATGCTAGAATGGGGAATGGATGTTAGAATCAGGTATGGATGTTAGAATGGGGAATGGATGGTAGAATGGGAAATGGATGTTCGAATCAGGGGAATGGATGTTAGAATGAGGGGAGTGGATGTCAGAATGAGTGGAATGGATGTTAGAATGGGGAATGGATGTTAGAATGGGGAATGGATGTGAGAATGGGGAATGGATGTAAGAAAGGAGTCTGTATGATGGAATGGGAAATGGATGTTAGAATGAGGGGAATGGATGTTACAATGAGCGGAATGGATGCTCGAATGGGGAATGGATGTTCGAATTGGGAATGGATGTTAGAATGAGGAATGGATGTCAGAATGGGGAATGAATGTTAAAATGGGGAATGGATGTAGGATTGGGCAATGGATGTTAGAATGTGGGCTATGGATGTTCGAATGAGGGGAATGGATGCTCGAATGGGGAGTGGATGTCAGAAAGGGGAATGAATGCAAGAATCAGGAATGGATGTCAGTGTGGGGAATGGATGTTAGAATTGGGAATGGATGTTAGAATGGGGAATGGATGTTTGAATGAATGGGAATGGATGTGAGAATGGGGAATGTATGTTAGAATGGGGAATGTATGTATGAAAGGGGAATGGTTGTCAGAATAGGGAATGGATGGTAGAATGAGGGGAATGGATGCTAGAATGGGGAATGGATGTTCGAATTGGTAATGGATGTTAGAATGGGGAATGGATGTTAGAATGGGTAATGGATGTTTGAATGAGGGGAATGGATGTGAGAATGGGGAATGGATGGTGGAATGAGGGCAATGGATGTTAGAATGAGAGGAATGGATGTTAGAATGGGGAATGGATGTTCGAATGGGGAATGGATGTTCGAATGGGGAATGGATGATAGATTGGGAAAAGGATGTTAGAATGAGGAACGAATGTTAGAATGAGGAATGATTGTTAGAATGGGGAATGGATGGAAGAATGGGGAATGGATGTTCGAATGGTGAATGAATGTTAGAATGAGGGCAATAGATGTTAGAATGAGGGGAATGGATGCTAGAATGGGGAATGGATGTCAGAATGGGGAATGGATGTAAGAATCAGGAATGGATGTCAGAATGGGGAACGGATGGTAGAATGGGGAATGGATGTTAGAATCGGGAATGGATGTTTGAATGAGGGGAATGGATGTGAGAATGGGGAATGTATGTTAGAATGGGGAATGTATGTATGACAGAGGAATGGATGTCGGAATAGGGAATGGATGGTCGAATGAGGGGAATGGATGTTAGAATGGGGATTGGATGTACAAATTGGTAATGGATGTTAGAATGGGGAATGGATGTTAGAATGGGTAATGGATGTTTGAATGAGGGGAATGGATGTGAGAATGGGGAATGGATGTTAGAATCAGGAATGGATGTCAGAATCAGGAATGGATGTCAGAATGGGGAATGGATGTTCGAATGGGGAATGGATGTTAGAAAGAAGAATGTGTTAGAATGGGAAATGGAAGTTAGAATGAGGGGAACGGATGTTACAATGAGGGGAATGGATGCTAGAAAGGGGAATGGATGTTCGAATTGGGAATGGATGATAGAATGAGGAATGGATGTCAGAATGGGGAATGGATGTTAAAATGGGGAATGGATGTTGGAATGGGAAATGGATGTTAAAATGGGGAATGGATGTTGGAATGGGAAATGGATGTTAGAATGAGGAGAATGGATGCGAGAATGGGGAATGGATGTTAGAATCAGGAATGGATGTCAGAATGGGGAATGGATGTTAGAATGGGTAATGGATGTTAAAATGGGAAATGGATGTTCGAATCAGGGGAATCGATGCTAGAATGAGGGGAGTGGATGTTAGAATGATTGGAATGGATGCTAGAATGGGGAATGGATTTCAAAATGGGGACTGGATGTTAAAATGGGGAATGGATGTTAGAATGGGAAATTATTTTCAGAATGAGGGCAATGGATGTTAGAATGAGGGCAATGGATGCTAGAATGGGGAATGGATGTCATAATTGGGAATGGATGTTAGAATGGGGAATGGATGTTATATTGGGAAATGGATGTTAGAATGAGGAACAAATGTTAGAATGAGGAACGAATGTTAGAATGAGGAACTAATGTTCGAATGGGGAACGGATGTTAGAATGGGGAATGGATGTTAGAATGGGGAATGGATGTCTGAATAGGGAATAGATGGTAGAATGAGGGGATTGGATGCTAGAATGGAGAATGGATGTTAGAATTGGGAATGGATGTTTGAATGAGGTGAATGGATGTAAGAATGGGAAATGGATGTTAGAATGGGTAATGGATGATTGAATGAGGGGAATGGATGTGAGAATGGGGAATGGATGTTAGATTCAGGAATGGATGTTAGAATGGGGAATGGATGTTAGAATCAGGAATGGATGTTAGAATGGGGAATGGATGTTAGAATGGGGAATGGATGTTAGAATGGGGAATGGATGTTAGAATGGAGAATGGATGATAGAATGGGAAATTGATGTTAGAATGAGGGGAATGGATGTTACAATGAGGGGAATGGATGCTCCAATGGGGAATGGATGTTCGAATTGGGAATGGATGTTAGAATGAGGAATGGATGTCAGAATGTGGAATGGATGTTAAAATGGGGAATGGATGATAGAATGGGGAATGGATGTTCGAATGGTGAATGAATGTTAGAATGAGAGGAATTGATGCTAGAATGGGGAATGGATGTCAGAAAGGGGAATGAATGCAAGAATCAGGAATGGATGTCAGTATGGGGAATGGATGTTAGAATTGGGAATGGATGTTAGAATGGGGAATGGATGTTTGAATGAGGGGAATGGATGTGAGAATGGGGAATGTATGTGAGAATGGGGAATGTATGTATGAAAGGGGAATGGATGTCAGAATAGGGAATGGATGGTAGAATGAGGGGAATGGATGCTAGAATGGGGAATGGATGTTCGAATTGGTAATGGATGTTAGAATGGGGAATGGATGTTAGAATGGGTAATGGATGTTTGAATGAGGGGAATGGATGTGATAATGGGGAATGTATGTTAGAATGGGGAATGTATGCATGAAAGGGGAATGGATGTCAGAATAGGGAATGGATGGTAGAATGAGGGGAATGGATGCTAGAATGTGGAATGGATGTTCGAATTGGGAATGGATGTTAGAATGGGGAATGGATGTTAGAATGGGGAATGGATGTTAGAATTGGAAATGAATCTTAGAATGAGGGCAATGGATGTTAGAATGAGGGGAATGGATGCTAGAATGCGGAATGGATGTTAGAATCAGGAATGGATGTCAGAATGGGGAATGGATGTTAGAATGGGGAATGGATGATAGAATGGTGAATGGATGATAGAATGGGGAATGGATGTTAGAATGGGGAATGAATGTTAGAATGAGAACAATGGATGTTAGAATGAGGGGAATGGATGCTAGAATGGGGAATGGATGTCAGAATGGGGAATGGATGTTAAAATGGGGAATGGATGTTCGAATGGGAAATGGATGTTAGAATGAGGAACGAATGTTAGAATGAGGAATGAATGTTAAAATGAGGAACGAATGTTACAATGGGGAATGGATGTTAGAATGGGGAATGGATGTTAGAATGGGTAATGGATGTTTGAATGAGGGGAATGGATGTGAGAATGGGGAATGGATGGTAGAATGAGGGCAATGGATGTTAGAATGAGGGGAATGGATGCTAGAATGCGGAATGGATGTTAGAATCAGGAATGGATGTTAGAATGGGGAATGGATGTTAGAATGGGAAATGGATGTTAGAATCAGGGGAATGGATGTTAGAATGAGGGGAATGGATGTTACAATGAGGTGAATGGATGCTCGAATGGGGAATGGATGTTCGAATTGGGAATGGATGTTAGAATGAGGAATGGATGTCAGAATGTGGAATGGATGTTAAAATGGGGAACGGATGTTGGAATGGCCAATGGATGTTAGAATGTGGGCAATGGATGTTCGAATGAGGGGAATGGATGCTCGAATGGGGAATGGATGATAGAATGGGGAATGGATGTTCGAATGGTGAATGAATGTTAGAATGAGGGCAATAGATGTTAGAATGAGGGGAATGGAGGCTAGAATGGGGAATGGATGTCAGAATGGGGAATGGATGTAAGAATCAGGAATTGATGTCAGAATTGGGAATGGATGTTAGAATGGGGAATGGATGTTAGAATGGGGAATGGATGTTAAAATGGGTAATGGATGTTTGAATGAGGGGAATGGATGTGAGAATGGGGAATGGATGGTAGAATGAGGGCAATGGATGTTAGAATGAGGGGAATGGATGCAAGAATGGGGAAGGGATGTTAGAATCAGGAATGGATGTCAGAATGGGGAATGGATGTTAGAATGGGAAATGGATGTTAGAAAGAAGAATGTGTTAGAATTGGAAATGAATGTTAGAATGAGCGGAATGGATGCTAGAATGGGGAATGGATGTTAGAATCAGGAATGGATGTCAGAATAGGGAATGGATGTTAGAATGGGTAATCGATGTTAGAATGGGAAATGGATGTTAGAAAGAAGAATGTGTTAGAATGGGAAATGGAACTTAGAATGAGGGGAACGGATGTTACAATGAGGGGAATGGATGCTAGAAATGGGAATGGATGTTCGAATTGGGAATGGATGATAGAATGAGGAATGGATGTCAGAATGGGGAATGGATGTTAAAATGGGGAATGGATGTTGGAATGGGAAATGGATGTTAAAATGGGGAATGGATGTTGGAATGGGAAATGAATGTTAGAATGAGGGGAATGGATGCGAGAATGGGGAATGGATGTTAGAATCAGGAATGGATGTCAGAATGGGGAATGGATGTTAGAATGGGTAATGGATGTTATAATGGGAAATGGATGTTCGAATCAGCGGAATCGATGTTAGAATGAGGGGAATGGATGCTCGAATGGGGAATGGATGTTCGAATTGGGAATGGATGTTAGAATGAGGAATGGATGTCACAATGTGGAATGGATGTTAAAATGGGGAATGGATGTTGCATTCGGCAATGGATGTTAGAATGTGGGCAATGGATGTTCGAATGAGGGGAATGGATGCTCGAATGGGGAATGGATGTTAGAATGGTGAATGGATGATAGAATGGGGAATGGATGTTTGAATGGTGAATGAATGTTAGAATGAGAGGAATTGATGCTAGAATGGGGAATGGATGTCAGAAAGGGGAATGAATGCAAGAATCAGGAATGGATGTCAGTGTGGGGAATGGATGTTAGAATTGGGAATGGATGTTAGAATGGGGAATGGATGTTTGAATGAGGGGAATGGATGTGAGAATGGGGAATGTATGTTAGAATGGGGAATGTATGTATGAAAGGGGAATGGATGTCAGAATAGGGAATGGATGGTAGAATGAGGGGAATGGATGCTAGAATGGGGAATGGATGTTCGAATTGGTAATGGATGTTAGAATGGGTAATGGATGTTTGAATGAGGGGAATGGATGTGAGAATGGGGAATGGATGGTGGAATGAGGGCAATGGATGTTAGAATGAGAGGAATGGATGTTAAAATGGGGAATGGATGCTCGAATGGGGACACGATGATAGAATGGGGAATGGATGTTAGAATGGGGAATGGATGTTCGAATGGGGAATGGATGTTCGATTGGGAAAAGGATGTTAGAATGAGGAACGAATGTTAGAATGAGGAATGAATGTTAGAATGGGGAATGGATGGAAGAATGGGGAATGGATGTTAGAATGGTAATGGATGTTTGAATGAGGGGAATGGATGTGATAATGGGGAATGTATGTTAGAATCGGGAATGTATGCATTAAATGGGAATGGATGTCAGAATAGGGAATGGATGGTAGAATGAGGGGAATGGATGCTAGAATGTGGAATGGATGTTCGAATTGGGAATGGATGTTAGAATGGGGAATGGATGTTAGAATGGGGAATGGATGTTAGAATTGGAAATTAATCTTAGAATGAGGGCAATGGATGTTAGAATGAGGGGAATGGATGCTAGAATGGGGAATGGATGTTAGAATCAGGAATGGATGTCAGAATGGGGAATGGATGTTAGAATGGGGAATGGATGTTAGAATGGGGAATGGATGATAGAATGGTGAATGGATGATAGAATGGGGAATGGATGTTAGAATGGGGAATGAATGTTAGAATGAGAACAATGGATGTTAGAATGAGGGGAATGGATGCTAGAATGGGGAATGGATGTCAGAATGGGGAATGGATGTTAAAATGGGGAATGGATGTTAGAATGGGAAATGGATGTTAGAATGAGGAACGAATGTTAGAATGCGGAATGAATGTTAAAATGAGGATCGAATGTTACAATGGGGAATGGATGTTAGAATGGGGAATGGATGTTAGAATGGGTAATGGATGTTTGAATGAGGGGAATGGATGTGAGAATGGGGAATGTCTGTTAGAATGGGGAATGTATGTATGAAAGGGGAATGGATGTCAGAATAGGGAATGGATGGTAGAATGAGGGGAATGGATGCTAGAATGGGGAATGGATGTTAGAATGGGTTATGGATGTTAGAATGGGTAACGGATGTTTGAATGAGGGGAATGGATGTGAGAATGGGGAATGGATGGTAGAATGAGGGCAATGGATGTTAGAATGAGGGGAATTGATGCTAGAATGCGGAATGGATGTTGGAATCAGGAATGGATGTTAGAATGGGGAATGGATGTTAGAATGGGAAATGGATGTTAGAATCAGGGGAATGGATGTTAGAATGAGGGGAGTGAATGTTAGAATGAGTGGAATGGATGTTAGAATGGGGAATGGATGTTAGAATGGGGAATGGATGTTAGAATGGGGAATGGATGTTAGAATGGGAAATGGATGTTAGAATGAGGGGAATGGATGTTACAATGAGGTGAATGGATGCTCGAATGGGGAATGGATGAATGGATGCTCGAATGGGGAATGGATGTTCGAATTGGGAATGGATGTTAGAATGAGGAATGGAAGTCAGAATGTGGAATGGATGTTAAAATGGGGAACGGATGTTGGAATGGCCAATGGATGTTAGAATGTGGGCAATGGATGTTCGAATGAGGGGAATGGATGCTCGAATGGGGAATGGATGATAGAATGGGGAATGGATGTTCGAATGGTGAATGAATGTTAGAATGAGGGCAATAGATGTTAGAATGAGGGGAATGGATGCTAGAATGGGGAATGGATGTCAGAATGGGGAATGGATGTCAGAATCAGGAATTGATGTCAGAATTGGGAATGGATGTTAGAATGGGGAATGGATGTTAGAATGGGGAATGGATGTTTGAATGAGGGGAATGGATGTGAGAATGGGGAATGGATGTTAGAATGAGGGGAATGGATGTTACAATGAGGTGAATGGATGCTCGAATGGGGAATGGATGTTCGAATTGGGAATGGATGTTAGAATGAGGAATGGATGTCAGAATGTGGAATGGATGTTACAATGGGGAATGGATGTTGGAATGGGCAATGGATGTTAGAATGTGGGCAATGGATGTTCGAATGAGGGGAATGGATGCTCGAATGGGGAATGGATGTTAGAATGGTGAATGGATGATAGAATGGGGAATGGATGTTCGAATGGTGAATGAAAGTTAGAATGAGGGCATTAGATGTTAGAATGAGGGTCCTGGATGCTAGAATGGGGAATGGATGTCAGAATGGGGAATGGATGTAAGAATCAGGAATTGATGTCAGAATGGGGAATGGATGTTAGAATGGGGAATGGATGTTAGAATGGGTAATGGATGTTTGAATGAGGGGAATGGATGTGAGAATGGGGAATGGATGGTAGAATGAGGGCAATGGATGTTAGAATGAGGGGAATGGATGCTAGAATGGGGAATGGATGTTAGAATCAGGAATGGATGTCAGAATGAGGAATGGATGTTAGAATGGGGAATTGATGTTAGAAAGAAGAATGTGTTATAATGGGAAATGGATGTTAGAATGAGGGGAACGGATGTTACAATGAGGGGAATGGATGCTAGAAAGGGGAATGGATGTTCGAATTGTGAATGGATGATAGAATGAGGAATGGATGTCAGAATGGGGAATGGATGTTAAATTGGGGAATGGATGTTGGAATGGGAAATGGATGTTAAAATGGTGAATGGATGTTGGAATGGGAAATGAATGTTAGAATGAGCGGAATGGATGCTAGAATGGGGAATGGATGTTAGAATCAGGAATGGATGTCAGAATGGGGAATGGATGTTATTATGGATAATGGATATTAGAATGGGAAATGGATGTTCGAATCAGGGCAATCGATCTTTGAATGAGGGGCGTGGATGTTAGAATGAGTGGAATGGATGTTAGAAAGGTGAATGGATGTTTGAATTCTGAATGGATGTTAGATTGGGAAATGGATGTTCGAATGGGGAAAGGATGTTAGAATGGGGAATGGATGTTAGAATGGGGAATGGATGATAGAATGGGGAAAGGATGTTAGAAAGGATAAGGTATGTTCGAATGGGAAATGGATGTTAGAATGAGGGGAATGGATGTTAGAATGAGAGGAATGGTTGCTAGAATACAGAATGGATGTTAGAATGAGGGGAATGGATGCTAGAATGGGGAATGTATGTCAGAATTGGAAATGGATGCTAGAATGGGGAATGGATGTTAGATTGGTGAATGGATGATAGAAAGGGGAATGGATGTTAGAATGGGGAATTGATGTTAGAATGGGGAATGAATGTTAGAATGAGGGCAATGGATGTCAGAATGAGGGGAATGGATGCTAGAATGGGGAATGGATGTCAGAATGAGGAATGGATGTTAAAATGGGGAATGGATGTTAGAATGAGGACAATGGATGTTAGAATGCGGGGAATGGATGCTAGATTGTGGAATGGATGTTAGATTGGGGAATGGATGTTAGAATGAGGGGAATGGATGTTAGAATGAGTGGAATCGATGCTAGATTGGGGAATGGATGTTAGAATTGGGAATAGTTGTTAGATTGGGAAATGGATGTTCGAATGGGGAATGGATGTGAGAAATGGGAATGGATTTTAGAAAGGGGAATGGATGTTAGAATGGGTAATGGATGTTAGAATGGATAATGGATGTTAGAATGGGAAATGGATGTTAGAATGAGGGGAATGGATGTTTGAATGAGGGGAATGGTTGCTGTAATGCGGAATGGATGTTAGAATGAGGAATGGATGTCAGAATGGGGAATGGTTTTTCAAATGGGGAATGGATGTTAAAATGGGGAATGGATGTTGGAATGGGAAACGAATGTTCGAATGAGTGCAATGGATGATAGAATGAGGGGAATGGATGCTAGAATGGGGAATGGATGTCAGAATTGGGAATGGATGCTAGAATGGGGAATGGATGTTAGAATGGAGAATGGATGATAGAATGGGGAATAAATGTTAGAAAGGGAATGATTGTTGGATTTGGAAATGGATGTTAGAATGAGGAACGAATGTTAGAATGAGGAACGAATGTTAGAAAGGGGAATGGATGTTAGAATTGGGAATGGGTGTCAAAATGGGGAATGGATGTTAGAATGGTGAATGGATGATAGAATGGGGAATGGATGTTCGAATGGTGAATGAATGTTAGAATGAGGGCAATAGTTGTTAGAATGAGGGGAATGGATGCTAGAATGGGGAATGGATGTCAGAATGGGGAATGGATGTTAGAATGGGGAATGGATGTTAGAATAGGGAATGGATGTTTGAATGAGGGGAATGGATGTGAGAATGGGGAATGTATGTTAGAATGGGGAATGTATGTCTGAAAGGGGAATAGATGTCAGAATAGGGAATGGATGGTCGAATGAGGGGAATGGATGCTAGAATGGGGAATGGATGTACGAATTGGTAATGGATGTTAGAATGGGGATTGGATGTTCGAATGGGGAATGGATGTTAGAATGGGTAATGGATGTTTGAATGAGGGGAATGGATGTGAGAATGGCGAATGGATGGTAGAATGAGGGCAATGGATGTTAGAATGAGGGGAATGGATGCTAGAATGGGGAATGGATGTTAGAATCAGGAATGGATGTCAGAATGGGGAATGGATGTTAGAATGGGGAATTGATGTCAGAAAGAAGAATGTGTTATAATGGAAAATGGATGTTAGAATGAGGGGAACGGATGTTACAATGAGAGGAATGGTTGCTAGAAAGGGGAATGGATGTTCGAATTGGGAATGGATGATAGAATAAGGAATGGATGCTAGAATGGGGAATGGATGTTAGAATCAGGAATGGATATTATAATGGGTAATGGATATTAGAATGGGAAATGGATGTTCGAATCAGGGGAATCGATCTTAGAATGAGGGGCGTGGATGTTAGAATGAGTGGAATGGATGTTAGAAAGGTGAATGGATGATAGAATGGGGAATGGATGTTCGAATGGTGAATGAATGTTAGAATGAGGGCAATAGTTGTTAGAATGAGGGGAATGGATGCTAGAATGGGGAATGGATGTCAGAATGAGGAATGGATGTTAAAATGGGGAATGGATGTTAGAATGAGGGGAATGGATGTTAGAATGAGGGGAATGGATGCTAGATTCGGGAATGGATGTTAGAATTGGGAATGGATGTTAGATTGGGAAATGGATGTTCGAATGGGGAATGAATGTGAGAAATGGGAATGGATTTTAGAAAGGGGAATGGATGTTAGAATGGGTAATGGATGTTAGAATGGGTAATGGATGTTAGAATGGGAAATGAATGTTAGAATGAGCGGAATGGATGCTAGAATGGGGAATGGATGTTAGAATCAGGAATGGATGTCAGAATGGGGAATGGATGTTAGAATGAGGGGAATGGATGTTAGAATGGGGAATGGATGTCAGAATGAGGAATGGATGTTAAAATGGGGAATGGATGTTAGAATGAGGGGAATGGATGTTAGAATGGTGAATGGATGATAGAATGGGGAATGGATGTTCGAATGGTGAATGAATGTTAGAATGAGGGCAATAGTTGTTAGAATGAGGGGAATGGATGCTAGAATGGGGAATGGATGTCAGAATGGGGAATGGATGTTAGAATGGGGAATGGATGTTAGAATAGGGAATGAATGTGAGAAATGGGAATGGATTTTAGAAAGGGGAATGGATGTTAGAATGGGTAATGGATGTTAGAATGGGTAATGGATGTTAGAATGGGAAATGGATGTTAGAATGAGGGGAATGGTTGCTGTAATGCGGAATGGATGTTAGAATGAGGAATGGATGTCAGAATGGGGAATGGTTTTTAAAATGGGGAATGGATGTTAAAATGGGGAATGGATGTTGGAATGGGAAATGAATGTTCGAATGAGGGCAATGGATGATAGAATGAGGGGAATGGATGCTCGAATGGGGAATGGATGTCAGAATTGGGAATGGATGCTAGAAATGGGGAATGGATGTTAGAATGGTGAATGGATGATAGAATGGGGAATGAATGTTAGAAAGGGAATGATTGTTGGATTGGGAAATGGATGTTAGAATGAGGAACGAATGTTAGAATGAGGAACGAATGTTAGAAAGGGGAATGGATGTTAGAATTGGGAATGGGTGTCAAAATGGGGAATGGATGTTGGAATGAGTGGAATGGATGTTCGAATGGGGAATGGCTATTAGAATATGGGGAATGGATTTTGGAATGGGGAATGGATGTTAGAATGAGGGGAATGGATGTTAGAATGAGAGGAATGGTTGTTAGAATACAGAATGGATGTTAGAATGAGGGGAATGGATGCTAGAATGGGGAATGTATGTCAGAATTGGGAATGGATGCTAGAATGGGTAATGGATGTTTGAATGGGGAATTGATGTTAGAATGGCGAATGAATGTTAGAATGAGGGCAATGGATGATAGAATGAGGGGAATGGATGCTAGAATGGGGAATGGATGTCAGAATGAGGAAGGAATGTTAAAATGGGGAATGGATGTTAGAATGAGGAATGGTTGTCAGAATAAGGAATAGATGTTAGAATGGGAAATGGATGTTAGAATGACGGGAATGGATGTTAGAATGAGTGGAGTGGATATTAAAATGAGTGGAATGAATGTTATAATGGGGAATCGATGTTAGAATTGGGAATGGATGTTTGAATTGGGAATGGATGTTAAATTGTGAAATGGATGTTCGAATGGGGAATGGATGTTAGAAATTGGAATGGATGTTAGAAAGGGGAATGGATGTTAAATTGGGAAATGGATGTTCGAATGGGGAATGGATGTTAGAAATTGGAATGGATGTTAGAAAGGGGAATGGATGTTAGAATGAGGAATGGATGTCAGAATGAGGAATAGATGTTAGAATGGGAAATGGATGTTAGAATGAGGGCAATGGATGTTAGAATGAGGGGAATGGATGCTAGATTGGGGAATGGATGTTAGAATTGGGAATGGATGTTAGATTGGGAAATGGATGTTCGAATGGGGAATGGATGTGAGAAATGGGAATGGATTTTAGAAAGGGGAATGGATGTTCGATTGGGTAATGGATGTTAGAATGGGTAATGGATGTTAGAATGGGAAATGGATGTTAGAATGAGGGGAATGGATGTTAGAATGAGGGGAATGGTTGCTGTAATGCGGAATGGATGTTAGAATGAGGAATGGATGTCAGAATGGGGAATGGTTTTTAAAATGGGGAATGGATGTTAAAATGGGGAATGGATGTTGGAATGGGAAATGAATGTTCGAATGAGGGCAATGGATGATAGAATGAGGGGAATGGATGCTAGAATGGGGAATGGATGTCAGAATTGGGAATGGATGCTAGAATGGGGAATGGATGTTAGAATGGTGAATGGATGATAGAATGGGGAATGAATGTTCGAAAGGGAATGATTGTTGGATTGGGAAATGGATGTTAGAATGAGGAACGAATGTTAGAATGAGGAACGAATGATAGAAAGGGGAATGGATGTTAGAATTGGGAATGGGTGTCAAAATGGGGAATGGATGTTAGAATGAGTGGAATGGATGTTCGAATGGGGAATGGCTATTAGAATATGGGGAATGGATTTTGGAATGGGGAACGGATGTTAGAATCGGGAATGGATGCTAGAATGGGGAATGGATGCTAGAATGTGGAATGGATGTTAGAATGAGGGGAATCGATGATAGATTGGGAAATGCATGTTTGAATGGGGAATGAATGTTAGAATGGGAAATGGATATTAGATTGAGGAATGAATATTATAATGGGTAATTCATGTTTGAATAGGGAATGGATGTGAGAATGGGGAATGTATGTTAGAATGGGGAATGTATGAAAGAAAGGGGAATGGATGTTCGAATCGGGAATGGATGTTAGAATGAGGAATGGATGTTAGAATGAGGTGAATGTATGTTCGAATGAGGGGAGTGGATGTTAGAATGAGGGGAATGAATGTTGGAATGGTGAATGGATGTTAGAATGGGGAATGGATGTTAGAATGATGAATGGATGTTAGAATGGGGAATGGATGTTGGAATGATGAATGGATGTTAGAATGGGGAATGGATGTTAGAATGGGGAATGGATGTTGGAATGGGAAATAAATGTTCGAATGAGGGCAATGAATGATAGAATGAGGGGAATGGATGCTAGAATGGGGAATGGATGTCAGAATGGGGAATGGATGTTAGAATGAAGGGAATGGATGTTAGAATGAGGAATGGATGTTAGAATGAGGGGAATGGATGTTAGAATGGTGAATGGATGTTAGAATGGTGAATGGATGTTAGAATGGGGAATGGATGTTAGAATGGGGAATGGATGTTAGAATGATGAATGGATGTTAGAATGGGGAATGGATGCTAGAATGGGGAATGGATGTTGGAATGGGAAATGATTATTCGAATGAGGGCAATGAATGATAGAATGAGGGGAATGGATGCTAGAATGGGGAATGGATGTCAGAATTGGGAATGGATGCGAGAATGGGGGATGGATGTTAGAATGGAGAATGGATGATAGAATGGGGAATGGATGTTAGAATGAGGGGAATGGATGTTAGAATGAGTGGAATGGATGCTAGATTGGGGAATGGATGTTAGAATTGGGAATGGATGTTAGATTGGGAAATGGATGTTCGAATGGGGAATGGATGTGAAAATGTGAATGGATTTTAGAAAGGGGAATGGATGTTAGAATGGGTAATGGATGTTAGAATGGATAATGGATGTTAGAATGGGAAATTGATGTTAGAATGAGGGGAATGGATGTTAGAATGAGGGGAATGGTTGCTGTAATGCGGAATGGATGTTAGAATGAGGAATGGGTGTCAGAATGGGGAATGGTTTTTAAAATGGGGAATGGATGTTAAAATGGGGAATGGATGTTGGAATGGGAAATGAATGTTCGAATGAGGGCAATGGATGATAGAATGAGGGGAATGGATGCTACAATGGGGAATGGATGTCAGAATTGGTAATGGATGCTAGAATGGGGAATGGATGTTAGAATGGTGAATGGATGATAGAATGGGGAATGAATGTTAGAAAGGGAATGATTGTTGGATTGGGAAATGGATGTTAGAATGAGGAACGAATGTTAGAATGAGGAACGAATGTTAGAAAGGGGAATGGATGTTAGAATTGGGAATGTGTGTCAAAATGGGGAATGGATGTTAGAATGAGTGGAATGGATGTTCGAATGGGGAATGGCTATTAGAATATGGGGAATGGATTTTGGAATGGGGAATGGATGTTAGAATGGGGAATGGATGCTAGAATGGGGAATGGATGCTAGAATGTGGAATGGATGTTAGAATGAGGGGAATCGATGATAGATTGGGAAATGCATGTTTGAATGGGGAATGAATGTTAGAATGGGAAATGGATATTAGATTGAGGAATGAATATTAGAATGGGTAATTCATGTTTGAATGGGGAATGGATGTGAGACTGGGGAATGTATGTTAGAATGGGGAATGTATGAAAGAAAGGGGAATGGATGTTCGAATCGGGAAAGGATGTTAGAATGAGGAATGGATATTAGATTGAGGAATGAATAATAGAATGGGTAATTCATGTTTGAATAGGGAACGGATGCTAGAATGGGGAATGGATGTCAGAATTGGGAATGGATGCTAGAATGGGGGATGGATGTTAGAATGGTAAATGGATGATAGAATGGGGAATGGATGTTAGAATGGGGAATGGATGTTAGAATGGGGAATGAATGTTAGAATGAGGGCAATGGATGTTAGAATGAGGGGAATGGATGCTAGATTGGGGGGAATGGATGCTAGATTGGGGAATGGATGTCAGAATGAGGAATGGATGTTAAAATGGGGAATGGATGTTAGAATGAGGAATGGATGTCAGAATGGGGCATGGATGTTAGAATGGGGAATGGATGTTTGAATGGGGAATGGATGTTAGAATTGGGAATGGATGTTTGAATTGGGAATGGATGTTAGATTGGGAAATGGATGTTCGAATGGGGAATGGATCTTAGAATGGGAAATGGATGTTAGAATGAGGGGAATGGATGTTAGAATGAGGGGAGTGGATATTAAAATGAGTGGAATGGATGTTAGAATGGGGAATGGATGTTAGAATGCGGAATGGATGTTAGAATGGGGAATGGATGTTAGAATGGGGAATGGATGTTAGAATGAGGGCAATGGATGTTAGAATGAGGGGAATAGATGCTAGAATGGGGAATGGATGTCAGAATGAGGAATGGATGTTAAAATGGGGAATGGATGTTAGAATGAGGGGAATGGATGTTAGAATGAGGGGAATGGATGCTAGATTGTGGAATGGATGTTAGATTGGGGAATGGATGTTAGAATGAGGGGAATGAATGTTAGAATGAGTGGAATGGATGCTAGATTGGGAAATGGATGTTAGAATTGGGAATGGATGTTAGATTGGGAAATGGATGTTCGAATGGGGAATGGATGTGAGAAATGGGAATGGATTTTAGAAAGGGGAATGGATGTTAGAATGGGTAATGGATGTTAGAATGGGTAATGGATGTTAGAATGGGAAATGTATGTTAGAATGAGGGGAATGGATGTTAGAATGAGGGGAATGGTTGCTGTAATGCGGAATGGATGTTAGAATGAGGAATGGATGTCAGAATGGGGAATGGTTTTTAAAATGGGGAATGGATGTTAAAATGGGGAATGGATGTTGGAATGGGAAATGCATGTTCGAATGAGGGCAATGGATGATAGAATAAGGGGAATGGATGCTAGAATGGGGAATGGATGTCAGAATTGGGAATGGATGCTAGAATGGGGAATGGATGTTAGAATGGTGAATGGATGATAGAATGGGGAATGATTGTTAGAAAGGGAATGATTGTTGGATTGGGAAATGGATGTTAGAATGAGGAACGAATGTTAGAATGAGGAACGAATGTTAGAAAGGGGAATGGATGTTAGAATTGGGAATGTGTGTCAAAATGGGGAATGGATGTTAGAATGAGTGGAATTGATGTTCGAATGGGGAATGGCTATTTGAATATGGGGAATGGATTTTGGAATGGGGAATGGATGTTAGAATGGGGAATGGATGCTAGAATGGGGAATGGATGCTAGAATGTGGAATGGATGTTAGAATGAGGGGAATCGATGATAGATTGCGAAATGCATATTTGAATGGGGAATGAATGTTAGAATGGGAAATGGATATTAGATTGAGGAATGAATTTTAGAATGGGTAATTCATGTTCGAATCGGGAATGGATGTTAGAATGAGGAATGGATGTTAGAATGAGGTGAATGTATGTTAGAATGAGGGGAGTGGATGTTAGAATGAGGGGAATGAATGTTGGAATGGTGAATGGATGTTAGAATGGGGAATGGATGTTAGAATGGGGAATGGATGTCAGAATGGGGAATGGATGTTAGAATGAAGGGAATGGATGTTAGAATGAGGAATGGATGTTAGAATGAGGGGAATGGATGTTAGAATGGGGAATGGATGTTAGAATGAGTGGAATGGATGTTAGAATGATGAATGGATGTTAGAATGGGGAATGGATGTTAGAATGGGGAATGGATGCGAGAATGGGGAATGGATGCTAGAATGGGGAATGAATGTTAGAATGAGGGGAATCGATGATAGATTGGGAAATGCATGTTTGAATGGGGAATGAATGTTAGAATGGGAAATGGATATTAGATTGAGGAATGAATATTAGAATGGGTAATTCATGTTTGAATGGAGAATGGATGTGAGAATGGGGAATGTATGTTAGAATGGGGAATGTATGAAAGTAAGGGGAATGGATGTTCGAATCGGTAATGGATGACAGAATGAGGAATGGATATTAGATTGAGGAATGAATAATAGAATGGGTAATTCATGTTTGAATAGGGAATGGATGTGAGAATGGGGAATGTATGTTAGAATGGGGAATGTATGAAAGAAAGAGGAATGGATGTTCGAATCGGGAATGGATGTTAGAATGAGGAATGGATGTTAGATGAGGTGAATGTATGTTAGAATGAGGGGAGTGGATGTTAGAATGAGGGGAATTAATTTTGGAATGGTGAATGGATGTTAGAATGGGGAATGGATGTTAGAATGGGGAATGGATGTCAGAATGGGGAATGGATGTTAGAATGAAGGGAATGGATGTTAGAATGAGGAATGGATGTTAGAATGAGGGGAATGGATGTTAGAATGGCGAATGGATGTTAGAATGGTGAATGGATGTTAGAATGTGGAATGGATGTTAGAATGGGGAATGGATGTTAGAATGAGGAATGGATGTTCGAATGAGGGCAATAAATGATTGAATGAGGGGAATGGATGCTAGAATGGGGAATGGATGTCAGAATTGGGAATGGTTGCTAGAATGGGGGATGGATGTTAGAATGGTAAATGGATGATAGAATGGGGAATGGATGTTAGAATGGGGAATGGATGTTCCAATGGGGAATGAATGTTAGAATGAGGGCAATGGATGTTAGAATGAGGGGAATGGATGCTAGATTGGGGAATGGATGTCAGAATGAGGAATGGATGTTAAAATGGGGAATGGATGTTAGAATGAGGAATGGATGTCAGAATGGGGAATGGATGTTAGAATGGGGAATGAATGTTTGAATGGGGAATGGATGTTAGAATTGGGAATGGATGTTAGATTGGGAAATGGATGTTCGAATGGGGAATGGATCTTAGAAATGGGAATGGATGTTAGAAAGGGGAATGGATGTTAGAATAGGTAATGGATGTTAGAATGGGAAATGGATGTTAGAATGAGGGGAATGGATGTTAGAATGAGGGGAGTGGATATTAAAATGAGTGGAATGAATGTTAGAATGGGGAATGGATGTTAGAATGGGGAATGGATGTTAGAATGGGGAATGGATGTTAGAATGGGGAATGGATGTTAGAATGGGGAAAGGTGTTAGAAAGGATAAGGTATGTTCGAATGGGAAATGGATGTTAGAATGAGGGGAATGGATGTTAGAATGAGAGGAATGGTTGCTAGAATACAGAATGAATGTTAGAATGAGGGGAATGGATGCTAGAATGGGGAATGTATGTCAGAATGGGGAATGGATGCTAGAATGGGGAATGGATGTTAGAATGAGGGCAATGGATGTTAGAATGAGGGGAATGGATGCTAGAATGGGGAATGGATGTTAGAATGGTGAATGGATGTTAGAATGGGGAATGGATGTTAGCATGGGGAATGGATGTTAGAATGAGGAATGGATGTTAGAATGGGGAATGGATGTTAGAATGGGGAATGGATGTTGGAATGGGAAATGAATGTTCGAATGAGGGCAATGAATGATAGAATGAGGGGAATGGATGTTAGAATGGGGAATGGATGTTAGAATGGGGAATGAATGTTAGAATGAGGGCAATGGATGTTAGAATGAGGGGAATGGATGCTAGATTGGGGGGAATGGATGCTACATTGGGGAATGGATGTCAGAATGAGGAATGGATGTTAGAATGGGGAATGGATGTTTGAATGGGGAATGGATGTTAGAATGAGGAATGGATGTCAGAATGGGGAATGGATGTTAGAATGGGGAATGGATGTTTGAATGGGGAATGGATGTTAGAATTGGGAATGGATGTTAGATTGGGAAATGGATGTTCGAATGGGGAATGGATCTTAGAAATATGAATGGATGTTAGAAAGGGGAATGGATGTTAGAATGGGTAATGGATTTTAGAAAGGGGAATGGATGTTAGAATGGGTAATGGATGTCAGAATGGATAATGGATGTTAGAATGGGAAATGGATGTTAGAATAAGGGGAATGGATGTTAGAATGAGGGGAATGGTTGCTGTAATGCGGAATGGATGTTAGAATGAGGAATGGATGTCAGAATGGGGAATGGTTTTTAAAATGGGGAATGGATGTTAAAATGGGGAATGGATGTTGGAATGGGAAATTAATGTTCGAATGAGGGCAATGGATGATAGAATGAGGGGAATGGATGCTACAATGGGGAATGGATGTCAGAATTGGGAATGGATGCTAGAATGGGGAATGGATGTTAGAATGGTGAATGGATGATAGAATGGGGAATGAATGTTAGAAAGGGAATGAATGTTGGATTGGGAAATGGATGTTAGAATGAGGAACGAATGTTAGAATGAGGAACGAATGTTAGAAAGGGGAATGGATGTTAGAATTGGGAATGGGTGTCAAAATGGGGAATGGATGTTAGAATGAGTGGAATGGATGTTCGAATGGGGAATGGCTATTAGAATATGGGGAATGGATTTTGGAATGGGGAATGGATGTTAGAATGGGGAATGGATGCTAGAATGGGGAATGGATGCTAGAATGTGGAATGGATGTTAGAATGAGGGGAATCGATGATAGATTGGGAAATGCATGTTTGAACGGGGAATGAATGTTAGAATGGGAAATGGATATTAGATTGAGGAATGAATATTAGAATGGGTAATTCATGTTTGAATGGGGAATGGATGTGAGAATGGGGAATGTATGTTAGAATGGGGAATGTATGAAAGAAAGGGGAATGGATGTTCGAATCGGGAATGGATGTTAGAATGAGGAATGGATATTAGATTGAGGAATGAATAATAGAATGGGTAATTCATGTTTGAATAGGGAACGGATGCTAGAATGGGGAATGGATGTCAGAATTGGGAATGGATGCTAGAATGGGGGATGGATGTTAGAATGGTAAATGGATGATAGAATGGGGAATGGATGTTAGAATGGGGAATGGATGTTAGAATGGGGAATGAATGTTAGAATGAGGGCAATGGATGTTAGAATGAGGGGAATGGATGCTAGATTGGGGGGAATGGATGCTAGATTGGGGAATGGATGTCAGAATGAGGAATGGATGTTAAAATGGGGAATGGATGTTAGAATGAGGAATGGATGTCAGAATGGGGCATGGATGTTAGAATGGGGAATGGATGTTTGAATGTGGAATGGATGTTAGAATTGGGAATGGATGTTTGAATTGGGAATGGATGTTAGATTGGGAAATGGATGTTCGAATGGGGAATGGATCTTAGAAATGGGAATGGATGTTAGAAAGGGGAATGGATGTTAGAATGGGTAATGGATGTTAGAATGGGAAATGGATGTTAGAATGAGGGGAATGGATGTTAGAATGAGGGGAGTGGATATTAAAATGAGTGGAATGGATGTTAGAATGGGGAATGGATGTTAGAATGCGGAATGGATGTTAGAATGGGGAATGGATGTTAGAATGGGGAATGGATGTTAGAATGGGGAAAGGTGTTAGAAAGGATAAGGTATGTTCGAATGGGAAATGGATGTTAGAATGAGGGGAATGGATGTTAGAATGAGAGGAATGGTTGCTAGAATACAGAATGGATGTTAGAATGAGGGGAATGGATGCTAGAATGGGGAATGTATGTCAGAATTGGGAATGGATGCTAGAATGGGGAATGGATGTTAGAATGGTGAATGTATGATAGAAAGGGGAATGGATGTTAGAATGGGGAATTGATGTTAGAATGGCGAATGAATGATAGAATGAGGGCAATGGATGTTAGAATGAGGGGAACGGTTGCTAGAATGGGGAATGGATGTCAGAATGAGGAATGGATGTCAGAATGAGGAATAGATGTTAGAATGGGAAATGGATGTTAGAATGAGGGCAATGGATGTTAGGATGAGGGGAATGGATGCTAGAATGGGGAATGGTTGTCAGAATGAGGAATGGATGTTAAAATGGGGAATGGATGTTAGAATGAGGGGAATGGATGTTAGAATGAGGGGAATGGATGCTAGATTGTGGAATGGATGTTAGATTGGGGAATGGATGTTAGAATGAGGGGAATGGATGTTAGAATGAGTGGAATGGATGTTAGATTGGGAAATGGATGTTAGAATGGGTAATGGATGTTAGAATGAGGAACGAATGTTAGAAAGGGGAATGGATGTTAGAAGTGGGAATATGTGTCAAAATGGGGAATGGATGTTAGAATGAGTGGAATGGATGTTCGAATGGGGAATGGATGCTAGAATGGGGAATGGATGCTAGAATGTGGAATGGATGTTAGAATGAGGGGAATCGATGATAGATTGGGAAATGCATGTTTGAATGGGGAATGAATGTTAGAATGGGAAATGGATATTAGATTGAGGAATGAATTTTAGAATGGGTAATTCATGTTCGAATCGGGAATGGATGTTAGAATGAGGAATGGGTGTTAGAATGAGGTGAATGTATGTTAGAATGAGGGGAGTGGATGTTAGAATGAGGGGAATGGATGTTAGAATGGGGAATGGATGTTAGAATGGGGAATGGATGTTAGAATGATGAATGGATGTTAGAATGGGGAATGGATGTTAGAATGGGGAATGGATGCTAGAATGGGGAATGGATGCTAGAATGGGGAATGGATGTTAGAATGAGGGGAATCGATGATAGATTGGGAAATGCATGTTTGAATGGGGAATGAATGTTAGAATGGGAAATGGATATTAGATTGAGGAATTAATATTAGAATGGGTAATTCATGTTTGAATGGAGAATGGATGTGAGAATGGGGAATGTATGTTAGAATGGGGAATGTATGAAAGAAAGGGGAATGGATGTTCGAATCGGTAATGGATGACGGAATGAGGAATGGATATTAGATTGAGGAATGAATAATAGAATGGGTAATTCATGTTTGAATAGGGAATGGATGTGAGAATGGGGAATGTATGTTAGAATGGGGAATGTATGAAAGAAAGAGGAATGGATGTTCGAATCGGGAATGGATGTTAGAATGAGGAATGGATGTTAGATGAGGTGAATGTATGTTAGAATGAGGGGAGTGGATGTTAGAATGAGGGGAATGGATTTTGGAATGGTGAATGGATGTTAGAATGGGGAATGGATGTTAGAATGGGGAATGGATGTCAGAATGGGGAATAGATGTTAGAATGAAGGGAATGGATGTTAGAATGAGGAATGGATGTTAGAATGAGGGGAATGGATGTTAGAATGGCGAATGGATGTTAGAATGGTGAATGGATGTTAGAATGGTGAATGGATGTTAGAATGGGGAATGGATGTTAGAATGAGGAATGGATGTTAGAATGGGGAATGGATGTTAGAATGGGGAATGGATGTTAGAATGGGAAATGAATGTTCGAATGAGGGCAATGAATGATAGAATGAGGGGAATGGATGCTAGAATGGGGAATGGATGTCAGAATTGGGAATGGTTGCTAGAATGGGGAATGGATGTTAGAATGGTAAATGGATGATAGAATGGGGAATGGATGTTAGAATGGGGAATGGATGTTACAATGGGGAATGAATGTTAGAATGAGGGCAATGGATGTTAGAATGAGGGGAATGGATGCTAGATTGGGGGGAATGGATGCTAGATTGGGGAATAGATGTCAGAATGATGAATGGATGTTAAAATGGGGAATGGATGTTAGAATGAGGAATGGATGTCAGAATGGGGAATGGATGTTAGAATGGGGAATGGATGTTTGAATGGGGAATGGATGTTAGAATTGGGAATGGATGTTAGATTGGGAAATGGATGTTCGAATGGGGAATGGATCTTAGAAATGGGAATGGATGTTAGAAAGGGGAATGGATGTTAGAATGGGTAATGGATGTTAGAATGGGAAATGGATGTTAGAATGAGGGGAATGGATGTTAGAATGAGGGGAGTGGATATTAAAATGAGTGGAATGAATGTTAGAATGGGGAATGGATGTTAGAATGGGGAATGGATGTTAGAATGGGGAATGGATGTTAGAATGGGGAATGGATGTTAGAATGGGGAAAGGTGTTAGAAAGGATAAGGTATGTTCGAATGGGAAATGGATGTTAGAATGAGGGGAATGGATGTTAGAATGAGAGGAATGGTTGCTAGAATACAGAATGGATGTTAGAATGAGGGGAATGGATGCTAGAATGGGGAATGTATGTCAGAATGGGGAATGGATGCTAGAATGGGGAATGGATGTTAGAATGAGGGCAATGGATGTTAGAATGAGGGGAATGGATGCTAGAATGGGGAATGGATGTCAGAATGAGGAATGGATGTTAAAATGGGGAATGGATGTTAGAATGGGGGGAATGGATGTTAGAATGAGGGGAATGGATGCTAGATTGTGGAATGGATGTTAGATTGGTGAATGGATGTTAGAATGAGGGGAATGGATGTTAGAATGAGTGGAATGGATGCTAGATTGGGAAATGGATGTTAGAATTGGGAATGGATGTTAGATTGGGAAATGGATGTTCGAATGGGGAATGGATGTGAGAAATGGGAATGGATTTTAGAAAGGGGAATGGATGTTAGAATGGGTAATGGATGTTAGAATGGGTAATGGATGTTAGAATGGGAAATGGATGTTAGAATGAGGGGAATGGATGTTAGAATGAGGGGAATGGTTGCTGTAATGCGGAATGGATGTTAGAATGAGGAATGGATGTCAGAATGGGGAATGGTTTTTAAAATGGGGAATGGATGTTAAAATGGGGACTGGATGTTGGAATGGGAAATGAATGTTCGAATGAGGGCAATGGATGATAGAATAAGGGGAATGGATGCTAGAATGGGGAATGGATGTCAGAATTGGGAATGGATGCTAGAATGGTGAATGGATGTTAGAATGGTGAATGGATGATAGAATGGGGAATGAATGTTAGAAAGGGAATGATTGTTGGATTGGGAAATGGATGTTAGAATGAGGAACGAATGTTAGAATGAGGAACGAATGTTAGAAAGGGGAATGGATGTTAGAATTGGGAATGGGTGTCAAAATGGGGAATGGATGTTGGAATGAGTGGAATGGATGTTCGAATGGGGAATGGCTATTAGAATATGGGGAATGGATTTTGGAATGGGGAATGGATGTTAGAATGGGGAATGGATGCTAGAATGGGGAATGGATGCTAGAATGTGGAATGGATGTTAGAATGAGGGGAATCGATGATAGATTGGGAAATGCATGTTTGAATGGGGAGTGAATGTTAGAATGGGAAATGGATATTAGATTGAGGAATGAATTATAGAATGGGTAATTCATGTTCGAATCGGGAATGGATGTTAGAATGAGGAATGGATGTTAGAATGAGGTGAATGTATGTTAGAATGAGGGGAGTGGATGTTAGAATGAGGGGATTGAATGTTGGAATGGTTAATGGATGTTAGAATGGGGAATGGATGTCAGAATGGGGAATGGATGTCAGAATGAAGGGAATGGATGTTAGAATGGTGAATGGATGTTAGAATGGGGAATGGATGTTAGAATGGGGAATGGATGTTAGAATGATGAATGGATGTTAGAATGGGGAATGGATGTTAGAATGGGGAATGGATGCTAGAATGGGGAATGGATGCTAGAATGTGGAATGGATGTTAGAATGAAGGGAATCGATGATAGATTGGGAAATGCATGTTTGAATGGGGAATGAATGTTAGAATGGGAAATGGATATTAGATTGAGGAATGAATATTAGAATGGGTAATTCATGTTTGAATGGGGAATGGATGTGAGAATGGGGAATGTATGTTAGAATGGGGAATGTATGAAAGAAAGGGGAATGGATGTTCGAATCGGTAATGGATGACAGAATGAGGAATGGATATTAGATTGAGGAATGAATAATAGAATGGGTAATTCATGTTTGAATAGGGAATGGATGTGAGAATGGGGAATGTATGTTAGAATGGGGAATGTGTGAAAGAAAGAGGAATGGATGTTCGAATCGGGAATGGATGTTAGAATGAGGAATCGATGTTAGATGAGGTGAATGTATGTTAGAATGAGGGGAGTGGATGTTAGAATGAGGGGAATGAATTTTGGAATGGTGAATGGATGTTAGAATGGGGAATGGATGTTAGAATGGGGAATGGATGTTAGAATAGGGAATGGATGTCAGAATGGGGAATGGATGTTAGAATGAAGGGAATGGATGTTAGAATGAGGAATGGATGTTAGAATGAGGGGAATGGATGTTAGAATGGTGAATGGATGTTAGAATGGTGAATGGATGTTAGAATGCGGAATGGATGTTAGCATGGGGAATGGATGTTAGAATGAGGAATGGATGTTAGAATGGGGAATGGATGTTAGAATGGGGAATGGATGTTGGAATGGGAAATGAATGTTCGAATGAGGGCAATGAATGATAGAATGAGGGGAATGGATGTTCGAATGGGGAATGGATGTTAGAATGGGGAATGAATGTTAGAATGAGGGCAATGGATGTTAGAATGAGGGGAATGGATGCTAGATTGGGGGGAATGGATGCTAGATTGGGGAATGGATGTCAGAATGAGGAATGGATGTTAAAATGGGGAATGGATGTTAGAATGAGGAATGGATGTCAGAATGGGGAATGGATGTTAGAATGGGGAATGGATGTTTGAATGGGGAATGGATGTTAGAATTGGGAATGGATGTTAGATTGGGAAATGGATGTTCGAATGGGGAATGGATCTTAGAAATATGAATGGATGTTAGAATGAGGTGAATGGATGTTAGAATGGGAAATGGATGTTAGAATGGGAAATGGATGTTTGAATGGGGAAAGGTGTTAGAAAGGATAAAGTATGTTCGAATGGGAAATGGATGTTAGAATGAGGGGAATGGATGTTAGAATGAGAGGAATGGTTGCTAGAATACAGAATGGATGTTAGAATGAGGGGAATGGATGCTAGAATGGGGAATGTATGTCAGAATTGGGAATGGATGCTAGAATGGGGAATGGATGTTAGAATGGTGAATGGATGATAGAAAGGGGAATGGATGTTAGAATGGGGAATTGATGTTAGAATGGCGAATGAATGATAGAATGAGGGCAATGGATGTTAGAATGAGGGGAATGGATGATAGATTGGGAAATGCATGTTTGAATGGGGAATGAATGTTAGAATGGGAAATGGATATTAGATTGAGGAATGAATATTAGAATGGGTAATTCATGTTCGAATCGGGAATGGATGTTAGAATGAGGAATGGATGTTAGATGAGGTGAATGAATGTTAGAATGAGGGGAGTGGATGTTAGAATGAGGGGAATGAATTTTGGAATGGTAAATGGATGTTAGAATGGGGAATGGATGTTAGAATGGGGAATGGATGTCAGAATGGGGAATGGATGTTAGAATGAAGGGAATGGATGTTAGAATGAGGAATGGATGTTAGAATGAGGGGAATGGATGTTAGAATGGTGAATGGATGTTAGAATGGTGAATGGATGTTAGAATGGGGAATGGATGTTAGCATGGGGAATGGATGTTAGAATGAGGAATGGATGTTAGAATGGGGAATGGATGTTAGAATGGGGAATGGATGTTGGAATGGGAAATGAATGTTCGAATGAGGGCAATGAATGATAGAATGAGGGGAATGGATGTTCGAATGGGGAATGGATGTTAGAATGGGGAATGAATGTTAGAATGAGGGCAATGGATGTTAGAATGAGGGGAATGGATGCTAGATTGGGGGGAATGGATGCTAGATTGGGGAATGGATGTCAGAATGAGGAATGGATGTTAAAATGGGGAATGGATGTTAGAATGAGGAATGGATGTCAGAATGGGGAATGGATGTTAGAATGGGGAATGGATGTTTGAATGGGGAATGGATGTTAGAATTGGGAATGGATGTTAGATTGGGAAATGGATGTTCGAATGGGGAATGGATCTTAGAAATATGAATGGATGTTAGAATGAGGGGAATGGATGTTAGAATGGGAAATGGATGTTAGAATGGGAAATGGATGTTTGAATGGGGAAAGGTGTTAGAAAGGATAAAGTATGTTCGAATGGGAAATGGATGTTAGAATGAGGGGAATGGATGTTAGAATGAGAGGAATGGTTGCTAGAATACAGAATGGATGTTAGAATGAGGGGAATGGATGCTAGAATGGGGAATGTATGTCAGAATTGGGAATGGATGCTAGAATGGGGAATGGATGTTAGAATGAGGTGAATGGATGTTAGAATGAGGGGAATGGATGCTAGATTGTGGAATGGATGTTAGATTGGGGAATGGATGTTAGAATGAGGGGAATGGATGTTAGAATGAGTGGAATGGATGCTAGATTGGGGAATGGATGTTAGAATTGGGAATGGATGTGAGAAATGGGAATGGATTTTAGAAAGGGGAATGGATGTTAGAATGGGTAATGAATGTTAGAATGGTGAATGGATGTTTGAATGGGGAATGGATGTTAGAATGGGGAATGGATGATAGAATGGGGAATGCATGTTAGAATGGGGAATGAATGTTAGAATGGGGAATGAATGTGAGAATGGGGAATGAATGTTAGAATGAGGGCAATGGATGTTAGAATGAGGGGAATGGATGCTAGATTGGGGAATGGATGTCAGAATGAGGAATGGATGTTAAAATGGGGAATGGAAGTTCGAATGTAGAATGTACGTTAGAAATGGGTAATGGATGTTAGAATAGGAAATGGATGTTAGAATGAGGGGAATGGATGTTAGAATGAGGGGAGTGGATATTAAAATGAGTGGAATGGATGTTAGAATGGGGAATGGATGTTGGAAAGCATAATGTATGTTCGAATGGGAAATGGATGTTAGAATGAGGGGAATGGATGTTAGAATGAGGGGAATGGTTGCTATAATGCGGAATGGATGTTAGAATGAGGAATGGATGTCAGAATGGGGAATGGTTTTTAAAATGGGGAATGGATGTTAAAATGGTGAATGGATGTTGGAATGGGAAATGAATGTTCGAATGAGGGCAATGGATGATAGAATGAGGGGATTGGATGCTAGAATGGGGAATGGATGTCAGAATTGGGAATTGATGCTAGAATGGGGAATGGATGTTAGAATGGTTAATGGATAATAGATTGGGAAATGCATGTTTGAATGGGGAATGAATGTTAGAATGGGAAATGGATATTAGAATGAGGAATGAATGTTAGAATGGGAAATGTATGTTTGAATGTGGAATGGATGTGAGAATGGGTAATGTATGTTAGAATGAGGAATGGATGTTAGAATGAGGTGGATGTATGTTAGAATGAGGGGAGTGGATGTTAGAATGAGGGGAATGAATGTTGGAATGGTGAATGGATGGTAGAATGGGGAATGGATGTTAGAATGGGGAATGGATGTTAGAATGGGGAATGGATGTTAGAATGGGGAATGGATGTCAGAATGGAAATGGATGTTAGAATGAAGGGAATGGATGTTAGAATGAGGAATGGATGTTTGAATGAGGGGAATGGATGTTAGAATGGTGAATGGATGTTAGAATGGTGAATGGATGTTTGAATGGGGAATGGATGTTAGAATGGGGAATGGATGATAGAATGGGGAATGCATGTTAGAATGGGGAATGGATGTTAGAATGGGGAATGAATGTTAGAATGAGGGCAATGGATGTTAGAATGAGGGGAATAGATGCTAGATTGGGGAATGGATGTCAGAATGAGGAATGGATGTTAAAATGGGGAATGGATGTTCGAATGTGGAATGTACGTTAGAAATGGGTAATGGATGTTAGAATGGGAAATGGATGTTAGAATGAGGGGAATGGATGTTAGAATGAGGGGAGTGGATATTAAAATGAGTGGAATGGATGTTAGAATGGGGAATGGATGTTGGAAAGGATAATGTATGTTCGAATGGGAAATGGATGTTAGAATGAGGGGAATGGATGTTAGAATGAGGGGAATGGTTGCTATAATGCGGAATGGATGTTAGAATGAGGAATGGATGTTAAAATGGGGAATGGATGTAACAATGAGGAATGGATGTCAGAATGGGGAATGGTTTTTAAAATGGGGAATGTATGTTAAAATGGGGAATGGATGTTGGAATGGGAAATGAATGTTCGAATGAGGGCAATGGATGATAGAATGATGGGAATGGATGCTAGAATGGGGAATGGATGTCAGAATTGGGAATGGATGCTAGAATGGGGAATGGATGTTAGAATGGTGAATGGATGTTAGAATGGGGAATTGTTGTTAGATTGGGAAATGGATGTTAGAATGAGGAACGAATGTTAGAATGAGGAACGAATGTTAGAATGAGGAATGGATGTTAGAATTGGGAATGGGTGTCAGAATGGGGAATGGATGTTAAAATGAGTGGAATGGATGTTCGAATGGGGATTGGCTATTAGGATATGGGGAATGGATTTTGGAATGGGGAATGGATGTTAGAATGGGGAATGGATGCTAGAATGGGGAATGGATGCTAGAATGTGGAATGGATGTTAGAATGAGGGGAATAGATGATTGATAGGGAAATGCATGTTTGAATGGGGAATGGATGTGAGAATGGGGAATGGATGTTAGAATGAGGAATGGATGTTAGAATGAGCTGAATGTATGTTAGTATGAGGGGAGTGGATGTTAGAATGAGGGGAATGGATGTTGGAATGGTGAATGGATGGTAGAATGGGGAAGGGATGTTAGAATGGGGTATGGATGTTAGAATGGGGAATGGATGTCAGAATGGGGATTGTATGTTAGAAAGGGGAATGGATGTTAGAACAGGGAACGGATGTTAGAATGAGGAATGGATGTTAGAATGATGTGAATGTATGTTGGAATGATGTGAATGTATGTTAGATTGGGAAAGTGATGTTAGAATGGGGAATAGATTATAGAATGAGAGGAATCGCTTTTAGATTGGGAAAGGGATGTTAGAATAGGGAACGGATGTTATAATTTGGAATGGATGTTCGAATGGGGAATATATGTTAGAATGGAGAATGGATGTTAGAATGGGCAATGGATGTTAAAATGGGCAATGGATGTTAGAATGATGGGAATGGATGTTATATTGGGAAATGGATGTTAGAATGAGGAATGGATGTTGGAAAGGGGAATGGATGTTGGAAAGGGGAATGGATGTGAGATTGAGGGGAATGTATGTAAGAGGAATGGATGTGAGAATGGAGATTGGATGTGTGAATGGGGAATGGATGTTAGAATGGGGAAAGTATGTAAGAAAGGGGAATGGATGTTATAATAGGGAATGGATGTTAGAATGATGAATGGATGTTTGAATGAGCTGAATGTATGTTAGAATGAGGGGAGTGGATGTGAGAATGAGTGGAATCCATGATAGATTGGGAAATGCATGTTAGAATGGGGAATGCATGTTAGAATGGGAAATAGATATTAGAATGAGGGGAATGGATGTCAGAATGAGGGGAATGGATGCTAGAATGGGGAATGGATGTTAGAATTAGGAATGGATGTCAGAATGGGGAATGGATGTTAAAATGGGGAATGGATGTTCGAATGGGGAATGGATGTTCGAATGGGGAATGGATGTCAGAATAGGGAATGGATGTTCGAATGGGGAATGGATGTTTGAATGGGGAATGGATGTTAGAATGGGGAATGGATCTTACAATGGGGAATGTATTCAAGAAAGGGGAATGGATGTTAGAATAAGGAATGGATGTTAGAATGGGGAAGGGATGTTAGAATGGGGAATGGATGTTAGAATGAGGAATGGATGTGAGAATGGGTAATGGATGTTAGAATGGGGAATGGATGTTAGAATGGGGAATGGATGTTAGAATGGGGAATGGATGTCAGAATGGGGATTGTATGTTAGAAAGGGGAATGGATGTTAGAATAGGGAACGGATGTTAGAATGAGGAATGGATGTTAGTATGATGTGAATGTATGTTAGATTGGGAAAGTAATGTTAGAATGGGGAATGGATTATCGAATGAGAGGAATCGCTTTTAGATTGGGAAAGGGATGTTAGAATGGGGAACGGATGTTAGAATCGGGAATGTATGTAAGAAACGGGAATGGATGTTAGAATAGGGAATGGATGTTAGAATAGGGAATGGATGTTATAATTTGGAATGGATGTTCGAATGGGGAATAGATGTTAGAATGGAGAATGGATGTTAGAATGGGCAATGGATGTTAAAATGGGCAATGTATGTTAGAATGATGGGAATGGATGTTATATTGGGAAATGGATGTTAGAATGAGGAATGGATGTTGGAAAGGGTTATGGATGTTGGAATGGGGAATGCATGTGAGATTCAGGGGAATGTATGTAAGGGGAATGGATGTGAGAATGGAGAATGGATGTGTGAATGGGGAATGGATGTTAGAATGGGGAAAGTATGTAAGAAAGGGGAATGGATGTTAGAATAGGGAATGGATGTTAGAATGATGAATGGATGTTTGAATGAGGTGAATGTATGTTAGAATGAGGGGAGTGGATGTGAGAATGAGGGGAATGGATGTTTGAAAGGGGAATGGAAGTTAGAATGGGGAATGGATGTTAGAATGGGGAATGGATGTTAGAATGGGAAATAGATATTAGAATGAGGGGAATGGATGTCAGAATGAGGGGAATGGATGCTAGAATGGGGAATGGATGTTAGAATTGGGAATGGATGTCAGAATGTGGAATGGATGTTAGAATGAGTGGAATCCATGATAGATTGGTAAATGCATGTTATAATGGGGAATGCATGATAGAATGGGAAATGGATGTTAGAATGAGGGGAATGGATGTTAGAATGAGGGGAATCGATGTTAGAATGGGGAATGGATGTTAGAATGGGCAATGGATGTTAGAATGAAGGGAATGGATGTTATCATGTGGTATGGATGTTCAAATGGCGAATGGATGGTAAAATATGGGGAATGGATCTTAGAATGGGGAATGGATGCTAGAATGGGGAATGGATGTCAGAATGAGTGGAATCCATGATAGATTGGGAAATGCATGTTAGAATGGGGAATGCATGTTAGAATGGGAAATGGATGTTAGAATGAGGTGAATGGATGTTAGAATAAGGGGAATCGATGTTAGAATGGGGAATGGATGTTAGAATGGGCAATGGATGTTAGAATGAGGTGAATGGATGTTATATTGGCAAATGGATGTCAGAATGAGGAATGGATGTTAGAATGGGTAATGGATGTTTAAATGGGGAATGCATGTGAGAATGAGGGAAATGTATGCAAGGAAGGGGAATGGATGTTAGAATGGGTAATGGATGTCTGAATGGGGAATGGATGTTAGAATGGGGAATGGATGTTAGAAATGGGAATGGATCTTAAAATGGGGAATGTATGTAAAAAGGGGAATGGATGTTAGAATAAGGAATGGATGTTAGAAAGTGGCGGAATCGATGTTAGATTGATAAATGGATGTTCGAATTTGGAATGTATGTTAGAAATGGGAATGGATGTTGGAAAGAGGGGAATGGATGTGAGAATGGGTAATGAATGTTAGAATGAGGAACGCATGTTAAAATGAAGGGGATTGGATGTTAGAGTGGGGAATGGATGTTGGAAAGAGGGGAAAGGATGTGAGAATGGGTAATGAATGTTAGAATGAGGAATGCATGTTAAAGTGAGGGGATTGGATGTTAGAATGGGGAATGGATTTTAGAATTGGGAATGGATGTTAGAATGGGGAATGGATGTGAGAATGGGGAATGCATGTTAGAATGGGGAATGGATATTAGAATGGGGAATGGATGTTTTAATGGAGAATGATGTTAGAATGGGGAATGAATGTTAGAATGCGGAGTGGAAGTTAGAATGGGGAATGGATGTTAGAATGAGGGGAATGGATGTTAGAATGAGGGGAATGGATGTTAGAATGAGGGGAATGGATGCTAGAATGGGAATGGATGTTACAATGGGGAATGGGTGTTGGAATGGGGAATGGATGATAGAATGGGGAATGGATGTTCGAATGGGGAATGGATGTTAGATTGGGAAATGGATGTGAGAATGGGGAATGTATGCGAGAATGGGGAATGGATGCTAGAATGGGGAATGGATGTTAGAATGAGGGGAATCGATGTTAGATTGGGAAATGCATATTAGAATGGGGAATGGATGTTAGAATGGGAAATGGATATTAGAATAAGGAAAGGATGTTAGAATGTGGAATGGGTGTTAGAAAGGGGAATGAGTGTTAGAATGGGAAATGGATGTTCGAATGGGGGAATGGATGTTAGAATGAGCGGAATGGATGCTAGAATGGTGCATAGCTGTTAGAATTGGGAATGGATTTCAGAATATGGAATGGATGTTAGAATGGGGAATGGATGTTCGGATGAGGAACGAATGCTAGAATGGGGAATGGATGTTAGAATTGGGAATGGATGTTAGGATGGGGAATGGATGTTAGGATGGGGAATGGATGTTAGAATGGGGAATGGATGTTCGAATGGGGGAATAGATGTTAGAATGAGCGGAATGGATGCTAGAATGGTGCATGGCTGTTAGAATTGGGAATGGATGTCAGAATATGGAATGGATGTTAGAATGGGGAATGGATGTTAGAATGGGGAATGGATGTTCGGATGAGGAACGAATGCTAGAATGGGGAATGGATGTTAGAATTGGGAATGGATGTTAGGATGGGGAATGGATGTTAGAATGGGGAATGTATGTTCGAATGGGGAATGGATGTTTGAATGGGGAATGGATGTTGGAATGGGGAATGGATGTTAAAATGAGGGGAATGGATGTTAGAATGAGGGGAATGGATGTTAGAATGAGGGGTATGTTTGATAGAGTGAGGGGATTGTATGTTAAAATGAGGGGAATGGATGTTATAATGGGGTATGGATGTTCAAATGGGGAATGGAAGGTAAAATATGGGGAATGGATGTTAGAATGGGGAATGGATGTTTGAATGGGGAATGTATGCTCGAATGGGGAATGGCTGCTCGAATAGGGAATGGATGTTGGAATGAGTGGAATCCATGATAGATTGGGAAATGCATGTTAGAATGGGGAATGCATGTTAGAATGGGAAATGGATGTTAGAATGAGCAATGGATGTTAGAATGAGGGGAATGGATGTTATATTGCCAAATGGATGTTAGAATGAGGGGAATGGATGTTAGAATGGGGAATGGATGTTAGAATGAGCAATGGATGTTAGAATGAGGGGAATGGATGTTATATTGCCTAATGGATGGTAGAATGAGGAATGGATGTTGGAATGTGGAATGGATGTTATAATTGGGAATGGATGTTAAAATGAGGGGAATGAATGTTAGAAGGAGGGGAATGGATGCTCGAATGGGGAATGGTTGTTAGAATTGGGAATGGATGTTTGGATGGGGAATTGATGTTCGAATGGGGAATGGATGTTCGAATGGGGAATGGATGTTAGAATGGGGAATGGATGTTAGAATGGGGAATGGAAGTTAGATTGGGGAGTGGATGTTCGGATGAGGAGCGAATGTTAGAATGCGGAATGGATGTTAGAATTGGGAATGGGTGTTATAATGGGGAATGGATATTAGAATGGGGAATGGATGTTAGAATGAGGGGAATGCATGTTAGAATGAGGGGAATGGATATTAGAATGAGCGGAATGGATGTTCGAATGGGGAATGGATGTTAGAATGGGGAATGGATGTTAGAATGAGCAATGGATGTTAGAATGAGGAGAATGGATGTTAGAATGGGGAATGGTTGTTATAATGAGTGATGGATCTCAGAATGGGGAATGGATGTTAGAATGGGGAATGGATGTTCGAATGGGAAATGGATGTTAGAATGAGGAATGGATGTCAGAATGAGGAATGGATGTTAGAATGAGGGGAATAAATGCTAGAATGGGGAATGGATTTTAGAATTGGGAATGGATGTTTGAATGGGGAATGGATGTTAGAATGGGGAATGAATGTAAGAAAGGGGAATGGATGTTAGAATAGGGAATGGATGTTAGAATGGGAAACGGAAGTTCAAATGGAGAATGGATATTAGAATGGGGAATGGATGCTAGAATGGGGAATGGATGTTAGAATGTGGAATGGATGTCAGAAAGGGCAATGGATGTTAGAATGAGGGGAATGGATGTTATATTGGCAAATGGATGTTAGAATGGGTAATGGATGTTTAAATGGGGAATGCATGTGAGAATGAGGGAAATGTATTGAATGCATTGACAGTCATTTTCCAACATTCAATTGACTCTGAATCAGTTCCTAACGAGTGGAGGGTAGCCAATGTAACCCCACTTTTTAAAAAAGGAGGGAGAGAGAAAACAGGGAATTATAGACCGGTCAGCCTGACCTCAGTAGTGGGTAAAATGATGGAATCAATTATTAAGGATGTCATAGCAGCGCATTTGGAAAATGGTGACATGATAGGTCCAAGTCTGCATGGATTTGTGAAAGGCAGATCATGCTTGACAAATCTTCTGGAATTTTTTGAGGATGTTTCCAATAAAGTGGACATAGGAGTACCAGTTGATGTGGTATATTTGGACTTTCAGAAGGCTTTCGACAATGTCCCACACAGGAGATTAATGTGTAAAGTTAAAGCACATGGGATTGGGGGTTGTGTGCTGACGTGGATTGAGAAATGGTTGTCAGACAGGAACCAAAGAGTAGGAGTAAATGGCTACTTTTCGGAATGGCAGGCAGTGACTAGTGGGGTACCGCAGGGTTCTGTGCTGGGGCCCCAGTTGTTTACATTGTACATTAATGATTTAGACGAGGGGATTAAATGTAGTGTCTCCAAATTTGCGGATGACACTAAGTTGGGTGGCAGTGTGAGCTGCGAGGAGGATGCTATGAGGCTGCAGAGTGACTTGGATAGGTTAGGTGAGTGGGCAAATGCGTGGCAGATGAAGTATAATGTGGATAAATGTGAGGTTATCCACTTTGGTGGTAAAAACAGAGAGACAGACTATTATCTGAATGGTGATAGATTAGGAAAAGGGAAGGTGCAACGAGACCTGGGTGTCATGGTACATCAGTCATTGAAGGTTGGCATGCAGGTACAGCAGGCGGTTAAGAAAGCAAATGGCATGAAGGCCTTCATAGCGAGGGGATTTGAGTACAGGGGCAGGGAGGTGTTGCTACAGTTGTACAGGGCCTTGGTGAGGCCACACCTGGAGTATTGTGTACAGTTTTGGTCTCCTAACTTGAGGAAGGACATTCTTGCTATTGATGGAGTGCAGCGAAGATTCACCAGACTGATTCCCGGGATGGTGGGACTGACCTATCAAGAAAGACTGGATCAACTGGGCTTGTATTCACTGGAGTTCAGAAGAGTGAGAGGGGACCTCATAGAAACGTTTAAAATTCTGACGGGTTTGGACAGGTTGGATGCAGTAAGAATGTTCCCAATGTTGGGGAAGTCCAGAACCAGAGGTCACAGTCCAAGGATAAGGGGTAAGCCATTTAGGACCGAGATAAGGAGAAACTTCTTCACCCAGAGAGTGGTGAACCGGTGGAATTCTCTATCACAGAAAGTAGTTGAGGCCAATTCACTAAATATATTCAAAAGGGAGTTAGATGAAGTCCTTACTGCTCGGGGGATCAAGGGGTATGGCGTGAAAGCAGGAATGGGGTACTGAAGTTGCATGTTCAGCCATGAACTCATTGAATGGCGGTACAGGCTAGAAGGGCTGAATGGCTTGCTCCTGCACCTATTTTCCATGTTTCTATGTTTCTATGTATGTAAGGAAGGGGAATGGATGTTAGAATGGGCAATGGATGTATGAGTGGGGAATGAATGTTAGAATGGGGAATGGATGTTAGAAATGGGAATGAATCTTAAAATGGGGAATGTATGTAAGAAGGGGAATGGATGTTAGAATAAGGAATGGATGTTAGAATGAGGGGAATCGATGTTAGATTGCGAAATGGATGTTCGAATTTGGCATGTATGTTAGAAATGGGAATGCATGTTATAAAGGGGAATGTATGTTCGAATGGGGAATGGATGTTGGAAAGAGGGGAATGGATGTGAGAATGGGTAATGAATGTTAGAATGAGGAATGCATGTTAAAATGAGGGGAATGGATGTTAGAATGGGGAATGGATTTTAGAATGAGGGGAATGGATGATAGAATGGGGAATGGATGTTCGAATGGGGAATGGATGTTAGATTGGGAAATGGATGTGAGAATGGGGAATGTATGCGAGAATGGAGAATGGATGCTCGAATGGGGAATGGATGTTAGAATGAGGGGAATCGATGTTAGATTGGGAAATGCATATTAGAATGGGTAATGGATGTTAGAATGGGAAATGGATATTCGAATGGGGGAATGGATGTTAGAATGAGCGGAATGGAAGCTGGAATGGTGCATGGTTGTTAGAATTGGGAATGGATGTCTGAATATGGAATGGATGTTACAATGGGGAATGGATGTATGAATGGGGAATGGATGTTAGAATGGGGAATGGATGTTAGAATGGGGAATGGATGTTCAGATGAGGAACGAATGCTAGAATGGGGAATGGATGTTAGAATTGGGAATGGATGTTACGATGGGGAATGGATGTTAGAATGGGGAAAGGATGTTCGAATGGGGAATGGATGTTTGAATGGGGAATGGATGTTAGAATGGGGAATGGATGTTAGATTGGGGAATGGATGTTAGAATGAGGAACGAATGTTAGAATGGGGAATGGATGTTACAATTGGGAATGGGAGTTAGAATGGGGAATGGAGGTTAAAATGAGGGGAATGGATGTTAGAATGAGGGGAATGGATGTTAGAATGAGGGGTATGTTTGTTAGAGTGAGGAGATTGGATGTTAAAATGAAGGGAATGGATGTTATAATGGGGTATGGATGTTCGCATGGGGAATGGATGTAAGAATGGGGAATGGATGTTAGAATGGGGAATGGATGTTAGAATTGGGAATGGATGTTCGCATGGGGAATGGATGTTTGAATGGGGAATGGATGTTATAATTGGGAATGGGAGTTAGAATGGGGAATGGAGGTTAAAATGAGGGGAATGGATGTTAGAATGAGGGGAATGGATGTTAGAATGAGGGGTATGTTTGTTAGAGTGAGGAGATTGGATGTTAAAATGAAGGGAATGGATGTTATAATGGGGTATGGATGTTCAAATGGGGAATGGATGGTAAAATATGGGGAATGGATGTTAGAATGGGGAATTGGTGTTTGAATGGGGAATGTATGTTAGAATGAGTGGAATCCATGATAGATTGGGAAATGCATGTTAGAATGGGGAATGCATGTTAGAATGGGAAATGGATGTTAGAATGAGGGGAATGGATGTTAGAATGGGGAATGGATGTTAGAATGAGCAATGGATGTTAGAATGTGGAATGGATGTTATATTTGGGAATGGATGTTAGAATGAGGGGAATGGATGTTAGAAGGAGGGGAATGGATGCTAGAATGGGGAATGGATGCTAGAATGGGGAATGGATGTTCGAATGGGGAATGGATGTTCGAATGGGGAATGGATGTTAGAATGGGGAATGGATGTTACATTGGGGAATGGATGTTCGGATGAGAAGCGATTGTTAGAATGCGGAATGGATGTTAGAATTGGGAATGGGTGTTAGAATGGGGAATGGATATTAGAATGGGGAATGGATGTTAGAATGAGGGGAATGGATATTAGAATGAGTGGAATGGATGTTAGAATGGGGAATGGATTTTAGAATTGGGAATGGATGTTTGATTGAGGTGAATGTTTGTTGGAATGAGGGTAGTGGATGTTAGAATGAGGAGAATGGATGTTTGAATGGGGAATGGTTGTTATAATGAGGGATGGATCTCAGAATGGGAAATGGATGTTAGAATGAGGAATGGATGTCAGAATGAGGAATGGATGGTAGAATGAGATGAATGGATGCTAGAATGGGGAATGGATTTTAGAATTGGGAATGGATGTTTGAATGGGGAATGGATGTTAGAATGGGGAATGAATGTAAGAAAGGGGAATGGATGTTAGAATAGGGAATGTATGCTGGAATGGTGAATGGATGCGAGAATGTGGAATGGATGCTAGAATGGGGAATGGATGTTAGAATGAGGGGAATGGATGTTAGAAGGAGGGGAATGGATGCTAGAATGGGGAATGAATGTTAGAATTGGGAATGGATGTTTGGATGCGAAATGGATGTTCGAATGGGGAATGGATGTTAGAATGAGGGGAAAGGATGTTAGGATGAGGGGAATCGATGTTAGATTGGGAAAGGGATGTTCGAATGGGGAATGAATGTTCGAATGGGGAATGGATGTTAGAATGGAGAATGCATGTTAGAATGGGCAATGGATGTTAGAATGAGGGGAATGCATGTTATATTGGGAAATGGATGTTTGAATGAGGAATGGATGTTAGAATGTGGAATCTGTGTTCGAATGAGGAACGGATGTTCAAAAAAGTGGAATGGATGTTGAAAGGGGAATGGATGTTGAAAGGGGGATGAATGTTAGAATGAGGAATGTAACATCCATTCCCATTCTAGCATCCATACCCCTCATTCTAACATCCATTCCCCTCATTCTAACATCCATTCCACATTCTAACTTCCACTCCCCATTCTAACATCCATTCCCCATTCTAACATCATTCTCCATTAAAACATCGATTCCCCATTCTAACATCCATTCCCATTCTAACATCCATTCCACATTCTCACATCCATTCCCCATTCTAACATCCATTCCCAATTCTAAAATCCATTCCCCATTCTAACATCCATTCCCCTCATTTTAACATACATTCCTCATTCTAACATTCATTACCCATTCTCACATCCATTCCCCTCTTTCCAACATCCATTCCCCATTCTAACATCCAATCCCCTTCATAACATGCATTCCCATTTCTAACATACATTCCAAATTCGAAAATCAATTTACCAATCTAACATCGATTCCCCTAATTCTAACATCCATTCCTTATTCTAACATCCATTCCCCTTTTTACATACATTCCCCATTTTAAGATCCATTCCCATTTCTAACATCCATTCCCCATTCTAACATCCATTCCCCATTCATACATCCATTACCCATTCTAACATCCATTCCCCATTCAAAAGTGGAATGGATGTTGAAAGGGGGATGAATGTTAGAATGAGGAATGTAACATACATTCCCATTCTAGCATCCATACCCCTCATTCTAACATCCATTCCCCTTCCTTACATACATTTCCCTCATTCTCACGTGCATTCCCCATTTAAACATCCATTACCCATTCTAACATCCATTCCTCATTCTGACATCAAATTGCCAATATAACATCCATTCCCCTCATTCTAACATCCATTGCCCATTCTGACATCCATTCCACATTCTAACAACCATTCCCCATTCTAACATCCATTCCCTATTCTAAAATCCTTTCCTGTTTCTTACATAAAGTCCAGAATCTATCATCCATTCCCAATTTAACAGCCCTTTCCCAATCTAACATCGATTCCCCTCATTCTAACATCCAATCCCCATTCTAACATCCATTCCCCATATTTTACCATCCATTCCTCATTTGAACATCCATTCCCCATTCTAACATGCATTCCTCTCATTCTGATCTCCATTCCCCATTCTAACACCCATTCCCAATTCTAACATCCACTCCCCATTCTAACATTCGTTCGTCATCCTAACATCCATTCCCTAATCTAACATCCATTCCCCATTCTAACATCCATTCCCCATTCTAACATCCATTCCTCATTCTAACATCCATTCCCCATTCTAACAACCATTCTCCTTTCTAAAATCCATTCCCCATATTTTACAATCCATTCTTCATTTGAACATCCGTTAGAATGGGGAATGGATGTTAGAATGGGGAATGGATGTTCGGATGAGGAACGAATGCTAGAATGGGGAATGCATGTTAGAATTGGGAATGGATGTTAGAATGAGGAACGAATGTTAGAATGGGGAATGGATGTTATAATTGGGAATGGGAGTTAGAATGGGGAATGGTTGTTAAAATGAGGGAAATGGATGTTAGAATGAGGGGAATGGATGTTAGAATGAGGGGAATGTTTGTTAGAGTGAGGGGAATGGATGTTAGAATGAGGGGAATGGAAGTTATCGTGGGGTATGGATGTTGAAATGGGGAATGGATGGTAAAATATGGGGAATGGATGTTTGAATGGGGAACGTATGCTCGAATGGGGAATGGATGCTCGAATGGGGAATGGATGTTAGAATGAGTGGAATGCATGATAGTTTAGGAAATGCATGTTAGAATGGGGAATGCATGTTAGAATGGGAAATGGATGTTAGAATGAGGGGAATGGATGTTAGAATGAGGGTAATCGATGTTAGAATGGGGAATGGATGTTAGAATGGGCAATGGATGTTAGAATGAGGGGAATGGATGTTATATTGGCAAATGGATGTTAGAATGAGGAATGGATGTTAGAATGGGGAATGGATGTTAGAATTGGGAATGGATGTTAGAATGAGGTGAATGGATGTTTGGATGGGAAATGGATGTTCGAATGGGGAATGGATGTTCGAATGGGGAATGGATGTTAGAATGGGAATGGATGTTAGAATGAGGGGAATGGATGGTAGAATGAGGGGAATGGATGTTAGGATGAGGGGAATCGATGTTAGATTGGGAAAGGGATGTTCGAATGGGGAATGGATGTTCGAATGGGGAATGGATGTTAGAATGAGGGGAATGCATGTTATATTGGGAAATGGATGTTAGAATGAGGAATGGATGTTAGAATGCGGAATGGATGTGAGAAAAAGGGGAATGGAAGTAAGAATGTGGCATGGGTGTTAGAATGAGGGGGATGGATGTTAGATTGGGAAATGAATGTTAGAAATTGTAATGTATGTTAGAAATGTGAATGGATTTTAGAAATGGGAATGGTTGTTAGAATGGGGAATGGCTTTTAGAATGAGGAATGGATGTTAGAATGGGGAATGGATGTTAGAATGGGGAATGGATGTTAGATTGGGGAATGGATGTTCGGATGACGAACGAATGTTAGAATGGGGAGTGGATGTTAGAATTGGGAATGGGTGTTAGAATGGGGAATGGAGATCAGAATGAGAGGAATGCATGTTAGAATGGGGAATGGATGTTCAAATGAGGAATGGATGGTAAAATATGGGGAATGGATGTTAGAATGGGGATTGGATGTTAGAATGAGGGGAATCGATGTTAGATTGGGAAAGGGCTGTTAAATTGGGAATGGATGATAGAATCTGGAATGTATGTAAGAAACAGGAAAGGATTTTAGAATAGGGAATGGATGTTAGAATGGGAATGGATGTTAGAATGTGGAATGGATGTCAGAATGGGCAATGGATGTTAGAATGAGGGAAATGGATGTTATATTGGCAATTGGATGTCAGAGTGAGGAATGGATATTAGAATGGGTACTGGATGTGTAAATGGGGAATGCATGTGAGAATGAGGGAAATGTATGCAAGGAAGGGGAATGGATGTTAGAATGGGTAATGGATGTATGAATGGGGAATGGATGTTAGAATGGGAAATGGATGTTAGAAATGGGAATGGATCTTAAAATGGGGAATGTATGTAAAAAGGGGAATGGATGTTAGAATAAGGAATGGATGTAAGAATGAGGGGAATCGATGTTAGATTGGGAAATGGATGTTCGAATTTGGAATGTATGTTAGAAATGGGAAGGCATGTTATGAAAGGGAATGGATGTTAGAATGGGGAATGGATGTTGGAAAGAGGGGAATGGATGTGAGAATGGGTAATGAATGTTAGAATGAGGAATGCATGTTAAAATGAGGGGAATGGATGTTAGAATGGGGAATGGATGTTAGAATGGGGAATGGATGTTAGAATGGGGAATGGATGTTTTAATGGAGAATGATGTTAGAATGGGGAATGGATGTTAGAATGAGGGGAATGGATGATAGAATGGGGAATGGATGTTCGAATGGGGAATGGATGTTAGATTGGGAAATGGATGTGAGAATGGGGAATGTATGCGAGAATGGAGAATGGATGCTCGAATGGGGAATGGATGTTAGAATGAGGGGAATCGATGTTAGATTGGGAAATGCATATTAGAATGGGGAATGGATGTTACAATGGGAAATGGATGTTTTAAAGGAGAATGGTGTTAGAATGGGGAATGGATGTTCGAATGGGGAGTGGAAGTTAGAATGGGGAATGGATGTAAGAATGAGGGGAATGGATGTTAAAATGAGGGGAATGGATGCTAGAATGGGAATGGATGTTACAATGGGGAATGGATGTTGGAATGGGGGATAGAATGGGGAATGGATGTTCGAATGGGGAATGGATGTTAGATTGGGAAATTGATGTTCGAATGGGGAATGGATGTTCGAATGGGGAATGGATGTTAGAATGGGAAATGGATATTAGAATGAGGAAAGGATGTTAGAATGTGGAATGGGTGTTAGAAAGGGGAAAGAGTGTTAGAATGGGAAATGGATGTTCGAATGGGGGAATGGATGTCAGAATATGGAATGGATGTTACAATGGGGAATGGATGTACGAATGGGGAATGGATGTTAGAATGGGGAATGAATGTTCGTATAAGGAACGAATGCTAGAATGGGGAATGGATGTTAGAATTGGGAATGGATGTTAGGATGGGGAATGGATGTTAGAATGGGGAATGGATGTTCGAATGGGGAATGGATGTTTGAATGGGGAATGGATGTTGGAATGGGGAATGGATGTTAGATTGGGGAATGGATGTTAGAATGAGGAACGAATGTTAGAATGGGGAATGGATGTTATAATTGGGAATGGGAGTTAGAATGGGGAATGGAGGTTAAAATAAGGGGAATGGATGTTAGAATGAGGGGAATGGATGTTAGAATGAGGGGTATGTTGTTGGAGTGAGGGGATTGGATGTTAAAATGAAGGGAATGGATGTTATAATGGGGTATGGATGTTCAAATGGGGAATGGATGGTAAAATATGGTAATGGATGTTAGAATGGGGAATGGATGTTTGAATGGGGAATGTATGTTCCAATGAGTGGAATCCATGATAGATTGGGAAATGCATGTTAGAATGGGGAATGCATGTTAGAATGGGAAATGGATGTTAGAATGAGGGGAATGGATGTTAGAATGGGGAATGGATGTTAGAATGAGCAATGGATGTTAGAATGTGGAATGGATGTTATAATTGGGAATGGATGTTAGAATGAGGGGAATGGATGTTAGAAGGAGGGGAATGGATGCTAGAATGGGGAATGGATGTTCGAATGGGAAATGGATGTTCGAATGGGGAATGGATGTTCGAATGGGGAATGGATGTTAGAATGTCGAATGGATGTTAGATTGGGGATGGATGTTCGGATGAGGAGCGAATGTTAGAATGCGGAATGGATGTTAAAATTGGGAATGGGTGTTAGAATGGGGAATGGATATTAGAATGGGGAATGGATGTTAGAATGAGGGGAATGGATGTTAGAATGAGGGGAATGGATATTAGAATGAGTGGAATGGATGTTAGAATGAGGAATGCATGTTAAAATGAGGGGAATGGATGTTAGAATGGGGAATGGATGTTAGAATGGGGAATGGATGTTAGAATGGGGAATGGATGTTTTAATGGAGAATGATGTTAGAATGGGGAATGGATGTTAGAATGAGGGGAATGGATGATAGAATGGGGAATGGATGTTCGAATGGGGAATGGATGTTAGATTGGGAAATGGATGTGAGAATGGGGAATGTATGCGAGAATGGAGAATGGATGCTCGAATGGGGAATGGATGTTAGAATGAGGGGAATCGATGTTAGATTGGGAAATGCATATTAGAATGGGGAATGGATGTTACAATGGGAAATGGATGTTTTAAAGGAGAATGGTGTTAGAATGGGGAATGGATGTTCGAATGGGGAGTGGAAGTTAGAATGGGGAATGGATGTAAGAATGAGGGGAATGGATGTTAAAATGAGGGGAATGGATGCTAGAATGGGAATGGATGTTACAATGGGGAATGGATGTTGGAATGGGGGATAGAATGGGGAATGGATGTTCGAATGGGGAATGGATGTTAGATTGGGAAATGGATGTTCGAATGGGGAATGGATGTTCGAATGGGGAATGGATGTTAGAATGGGAAATGGATATTAGAATGAGGAAAGGATGTTAGAATGTGGAATGGGTGTTAGAAAGGGGAAAGAGTGTTAGAATGGGAAATGGATGTTCGAATGGGGGAATGGATGTCAGAATATGGAATGGATGTTACAATGGGGAATGGATGTACGAATGGGGAATGGATGTTAGAATGGGGAATGAATGTTCGTATAAGGAACGAATGCTAGAATGGGGAATGGATGTTAGAATTGGGAATGGATGTTAGGATGGGGAATGGATGTTAGAATGGGGAATGGATGTTCGAATGGGGAATGGATGTTTGAATGGGGAATGGATGTTGGAATGGGGAATGGATGTTAGATTGGGGAATGGATGTTAGAATGAGGAACGAATGTTAGAATGGGGAATGGATGTTATAATTGGGAATGGGAGTTAGAATGGGGAATGGAGGTTAAAATAAGGGGAATGGATGTTAGAATGAGGGGAATGGATGTTAGAATGAGGGGTATGTTGTTGGAGTGAGGGGATTGGATGTTAAAATGAAGGGAATGGATGTTATAATGGGGTATGGATGTTCAAATGGGGAATGGATGGTAAAATATGGTAATGGATGTTAGAATGGGGAATGGATGTTTGAATGGGGAATGTATGTTCCAATGAGTGGAATCCATGATAGATTGCGAAATGCATGTTAGAATGGGGAATGCATGTTAGAATGGGAAATGGATGTTAGAATGAGGGGAATGGATGTTAGAATGGGGAATGGATGTTAGAATGAGCAATGGATGTTAGAATGTGGAATGGATGTTATAATTGGGAATGGATGTTAGAATGAGGGGAATGGATGTTAGAAGGAGGGGAATGGATGCTAGAATGGGGAATGGATGTTCGAATGGGAAATGGATGTTCGAATGGGGAATGGATGTTCGAATGGGGAATGGATGTTAGAATGTCGAATGGATGTTAGATTGGGGATGGATGTTCGGATGAGGAGCGAATGTTAGAATGCGGAATGGATGTTAAAATTGGGAATGGGTGTTAGAATGGGGAATGGATATTAGAATGGGGAATGGATGTTAGAATGAGGGGAATGGATGTTAGAATGAGGGGAATGGATATTAGAATGAGTGGAATGGATGTTAGAATGGGGAATGGATTTTAGAATTGGGAATGGATGTTTGATTGAGGTGAATGTTTGTTGGAATGAGGTTAGTGGATGTTAGAATGAGGAGAATGGATGTTAGAATGGGAAATGGATGTTAGAATGAGGAATGGATGTCAGAATGAGGAATGGATGGTAGAATGAGGGGAATGGATGCTAGAATGGGGAATGGATTTTCGAATTGGGAATGGATGTTTGAATGGGGAATGGATGTTAGAATGGGGAATGAATGTAAGAAAGGGGAATGGATGTTAGAATAGGGAATGTATGCCAGAATGGGGAATGGATGCGAGAATGGGGAATGGATGCTAGAATGGGGAATGGATGTTAGAATGAGGGGAATGGATGTTAGATTGGGAAATGCATATTAGAATGGGGAAAGGATGTTAGAATGGGAAATGGAAAATAGAATGAGGAAAGGATGTTAGAATGTGGATTGGGTGTTAGAAAGGGGAATGGGTGTTCGAATGGGGAATGGATGTTAGAATGGGGAATGGATGTTCGATTGGGGAATGGATGTTCGATTGGGGAATGGATGTTCGAATGGGGAATGGTTGTTCGAATGGGAAATGGATGTTAGATTGGGGAATGGATGTTAGAATGAGGAACGAATGTTAGAATGGGGAATGGATGTTATAATTGGGAATGGGAGTTAGAATGGGGAATGGAGGTTAAAATAAGGGGAATGGATGTTAGAATGAGGGGAAGGGATGTTAGAATGAGGGGTATGTTTGTTGGAGTGAGGGGATTGGATGTTAAAATGAAGGGAATGGATGTTATAATGGGGTATGGATGTTCAAATGGGGAATGGATGGTAAAATATGGTAATGGATGTTAGAATGGGGAATGGATGTTTGAATGGGGAATGTATGTTCGAATGAGTGGAATCCATGATAGATTGGGAAATGCATGTTAGAATGGGGAATGCATGTTAGAATGGGAAATGGATGTTAGAATGAGGGGAATGGATGTTAGAATGGGGAATGGATGTTAGAATGAGCAATGGATGTTAGAATGTGGAATGGATGTTATAATTGGGAATGGATGTTAGAATGAGGGGAATGGATGTTAGAAGGAGGGGAATGGATGCTAGAATGGGGAATGGATGTTCGAATGGGAAATGGATGTTCGAATGGGGAATGGATGTTCGAATGGGGAATGGATGGTAGAATGTCGAATGGATGTTAGATTGGGGATGGATGTTCGGATGAGGAGCGAATGTTAGAATGCGGAATGGATGTTAAAATTGGGAATGGGTGTTAGAATGGGGAATGGATATTAGAATGGGGAATGGATGTTAGAATGAGGGGAATGGATGTTAGAATGAGTGGAATGAATATTAGAATGAGTGGAATGGATGTTAGAATGGGGAATGGATTTTAGAATTGGGAATGGATGTTTGATTGAGGTGAATGTTTGTTGGAATGAGGTTAGTGGATGTTAGAATGAGGAGAATGGATGTTAGAATGGGAAATGGATGTTAGAATGAGGAATGGATGTCAGAATGAGGAATGGATGGTAGAATGAGGGGAATGGATGCTAGAATGGGGAATGGATTTTCGAATTGGGAATGGATGTTTGAATGGGGAATGGATGTTAGAATGGGGAATGAATGTAAGAAAGGGGAATGGATGTTAGAATAGGGAATGTATGCCAGAATGGGGAATGGATGCGAGAATGGGGAATGGATGCTAGAATGGGGAATGGATGTTAGAATGAGGGGAATGGATGTTAGATTGGGAAATGCATATTAGAATGGGGAAAGGATGTTAGAATGGGAAATGGAAAATAGAATGAGGAAAGGATGTTAGAATGTGGATTGGGTGTTAGAAAGGGCAATGGGTGTTCGAATGGGGAATGGATGTTAGAATGGGGAATGGATGTTCGATTGGGGAATGGATGTTCGATTGGGGAATGGATGTTCGAATGGGGAATGGTTGTTCGAATGGGAAATGGATGTTAGAATGAAGGGAATGGATGTTAGAATGAGGGGAATGGATGTTAGAATGAGGGGAATCGATGTTAGATTGGGAAAGGGATGTTCGAATGGGGAATGGATGTTCGAATGGGGAATGGATGTTCGAATGGAGAGTGCATGTTAGAATGGCCAATGAATGTTAGAATGGGCAATGGATGTTAGAATGTGGAATCTGTGTTCGAATGAGGAATGGATGTTCAAAAAATTGGAATGGATGTTAGATTGGGGAATGGATGTTGAATGGGGAATGAATGTTCGAATGATGGGAATTTATGTTAGAATGAGGAATGGATGTTAGAATGGCGAATGGATGTTAGGATGGGGAATGGATGTTAGAATGAGGAATGAATGTTAGAAATTGGAATGTATGTTAGAAATGGGAATGGATTTTAGAAAGGGAATGGTTGTTAGAATGAGGAATGGATGTTAGAATGAGGAATGGATGTTAGAATGGGGAATGGATGTCAGAATGGGGAATGGATGTTAGAATGGGGAATGGATGTTAGATTGGGGAATGGATGTTAGAATTGGGAATGGATGTTCAAAGGAGGAATGGATGGTAAAATATGGGGAATGGATGTTAGAATGGGGAATGGTTGTTAGAATGTGGAATGGATGTCAGAATGGGCAATGGATGTTAGAATGAGGGGAATGGATGTTATATTGGCAAATGGATGTTAGAATGAGGAATGGATGTTAGAATGGGTAATGGATGTTTAAATGGGGAATGCATGTAAGAAGGGGAATGGATGTTAGAATAAGGAATGGATCTTCGAATGAGGGGAATCGATGTTAGATTGGGAAATGGATGTTGTAATTTGGAATGCATGTTAGAAATGGGAATGCATGTTATAAAGGGGAATGGATGTTCGAATGGGGAATGGATGTTGGAATGAGGAGAATGGATGTGAGAATGGGTAATGAATGTTAGAATGAGGAATGCATGTTAAAATGAGGGGAATGGATGTTAGAATGGGGAATGAATGTAAGAATGGGGAATGGATGTTAGATTGGGAAATGGATGTGAGAATGCGGAATGTATGCGAGAATGGGGAATGGATGTTAGAATGGGGAATGGATGTTAGAATGGGAAATGGATATTAGAATGGGAAATGGATATTGGAATGAGGAAAGGATGTTAGAATATGGAATGGGTGTTAGAAAGGGGAATGGGTGTTAGAATGGGTAATGGATATTCGAATGAGGGAATGGATGTTAGAATGTGCAGAATGGATGCTAGAATGGGGAATGGTTGTTAGAATTGGGAATGGATGTTTGGATGGGGAATTGATGTTCGAATGGGAAATGGATGTTCGAATGCGGAATGGATTTTACATTGGGAATGGATGTTTGATTGAGGAGAATGTTTGTTGGAATGAGGGTAGTGGATGTTAGAATGAGGAGAATGGGTGTTAGAATGGGGAATGGTTGTTATAATGAGGAATGGATGTCAGAATGGGGAATGGATGTTAGATTGGGGAATGGATGTTAGAATGGGAAATGGATGTTAGAATGAGGAATGGATGTCAGAATGAGGAATGGATGTTAGAATGGGGAATGGATGTTAGAATGAGGAATGGATGTCAGAATGAGGAATGGATGTTAGAATGGGGAATTGATGTTAGAATATGGAATGGGTGTTTGAAAGGGGAATGGGTGTTTGAAAGGGAAATGGATGTTAGAATGAGGGGAATGGATGTTAGAATGAGGGGAATGGATGTTAGAATGAGGGGAATCGATGTTAGATTGGGAAAGGGATGTTCGAATGGGGAATGGATGTTCGATTGGGGAATGGATGTTCGATTGGGGAATGGATGTTCGAATGGGGAATGGTTGTTCGAATGGGAAATGGATGTTAGAATGAAGGGAATGGATGTTAGAATGAGGGGAATGGATGTTAGAATGAGGGGAATCGATGTTAGATTGGGAAAGGGATGTTCGAATGGGGAATGGATGTTCGAATGGGGAATGGATGTTCGAATGGAGAGTGCATGTTAGAATGGCCAATGAATGTTAGAATGGGCAATGGATGTTAGAATGTGGAATCTGTGTTCGAATGAGGAATGGATGTTCAAAAAATTGGAATGGATGTTAGATTGGGGAATGGATGTTGAATGGGGAATGAATGTTCGAATGATGGGAATTTATGTTAGAATGAGGAATGGATGTTAGAATGGCGAATGGATGTTAGGATGGGGAATGGATGTTAGAATGAGGAATGAATGTTAGAAATTGGAATGTATGTTAGAAATGGGAATGGATTTTAGAAAGGGAATGGTTGTTAGAATGAGGAATGGATGTTAGAATGAGGAATGGATGTTAGAATGGGGAATGGATGTCAGAATGGGGAATGGATGTTAGAATGGGGAATGGATGTTAGATTGGGGAATGGATGTTAGAATTGGGAATGGATGTTCAAAGGAGGAATGGATGGTAAAATATGGGGAATGGATGTTAGAATGGGGAATGGTTGTTAGAATGTGGAATGGATGTCAGAATGGGCAATGGATGTTAGAATGAGGGGAATGGATGTTATATTGGCAAATGGATGTTAGAATGAGGAATGGATGTTAGAATGGGTAATGGATGTTTAAATGGGGAATGCATGTAAGAAGGGGAATGGATGTTAGAATAAGGAATGGATCTTCGAATGAGGGGAATCGATGTTAGATTGGGAAATGGATGTTGTAATTTGGAATGCATGTTAGAAATGGGAATGCATGTTATAAAGGGGAATGGATGTTCGAATGGGGAATGGATGTTGGAATGAGGAGAATGGATGTGAGAATGGGTAATGAATGTTAGAATGAGGAATGCATGTTAAAATGAGGGGAATGGATGTTAGAATGGGGAATGAATGTAAGAATGGGGAATGGATGTTAGATTGGGAAATGGATGTGAGAATGCGGAATGTATGCGAGAATGGGGAATGGATGTTAGAATGGGGAATGGATGTTAGAATGGGAAATGGATATTAGAATGGGAAATGGATATTGGAATGAGGAAAGGATGTTAGAATATGGAATGGGTGTTAGAAAGGGGAATGGGTGTTAGAATGGGTAATGGATATTCGAATGAGGGAATGGATGTTAGAATGTGCAGAATGGATGCTAGAATGGGGAATGGTTGTTAGAATTGGGAATGGATGTTTGGATGGGGAATTGATGTTCGAATGGGAAATGGATGTTCGAATGCGGAATGGATTTTACATTGGGAATGGATGTTTGATTGAGGAGAATGTTTGTTGGAATGAGGGTAGTGGATGTTAGAATGAGGAGAATGGGTGTTAGAATGGGGAATGGTTGTTATAATGAGGAATGGATGTCAGAATGGGGAATGGATGTTAGATTGGGGAATGGATGTTAGAATGGGAAATGGATGTTAGAATGAGGAATGGATGTCAGAATGAGGAATGGATGTTAGAATGGGGAATGGATGTTAGAATGAGGAATGGATGTCAGAATGAGGAATGGATGTTAGAATGGGGAATTGATGTTAGAATATGGAATGGGTGTTTGAAAGGGGAATGGGTGTTTGAAAGGGAAATGGATGTTAGAATGAGGGGAATGGATGTTAGAATGAGGGGAATGGATGTAAGTATGAGGGGAATCGATGTTAGATTGGGAAAGGGATGTTAGAATGGGGAATGGATGTCAGAATGGGGAATGGATTTTAGAATGGAGAAGGTATGTTAGAATGGGGAATGGATGGTAAAATATGGGGAATGGATGTTTGAATGGGGAATGTATGCTCGAATGGAATGGATGCTAGATTGGGGAATGGATGTTAGAATGAGTGGAATCCATGATAGATTGGGAAATGCATGTTAGAATGGGGAATGCATATTCGAATGGGAAATGGATGTTAGAATGAGGGGAATGGATGTTAGAATGAGGGGAATGGATGTTATATTGCCGAATGGATGTTAGAATGATGAATGGATGTTAGAATGGGGAATGGATGTTAGAATTGGGAATGGATGTTAGAATGAGGGGAATGGATGTTCGAAGGAGGGGAATGGATGCTAGAATGGGGAATGGTTGTTAGAATTGGGAATGGATGTTTGGATGGGGAATTGATGTTCGAATGGGAAATGGATGTTCGAATGCGGAATGGATTTTAGAATTGGGAATGGATGTTTGATTGAGGAGAATATTTGTTGGAATAAGGGTAGTGGATGTTAGAATGAGGAGAATGGATGTTAGAATGGGGAATGGTTGTTATAATGAGGAATGGATGTCAGAATGGGGAATGGATGTTAGATTGGGGAATGGATGTTAGAATGGGAAATGGATGTTAGAATGAGGAATGGATGTTAGAATGTGGAATGGGTGTTAGAAAGGGGAATGGGTGTTTGAAAGGGCAATGGATGTTAGAATGAGGGGAATGGATGTTAGAATGAGGGGAATAGATGTTAGAATGAGGGGAATGGATGTAAGTATGAGGGGAATCGATGTTAGATTGGGAAAGGGATGTTAGAATGGGGAATGGATGTCAGAATGGGGAATGGATTTTAGAATGGAGAAGGCATGTTAGAATGGGGAATGGATGTTAGAATGGGCAATGGATGTTAGAATGAGGGGAATGGACGTTAGATTGGGAAATGGATGTTAGAATGAGGAATGGATGTTAGAATGGGGAATGGCTGTTGGAATGGGGAATGGATGTTAGAATGAGGGCAATGGATGTTAGAATGAGGGCAATGGATGCTCGAATGGGGAATGGATGTTAGAATGGGGAATGACTGTTAGAATGGGGAATGGTTCTTAGAATGCGGAATGGAACTCAGAATGAGGGGAATGGATGTTAGAATGAGGGGAATGGATGTTAGAATCAGGGGAATGGATGTTAGAATGACGGGAATTGATGTTAGATTGGGAAATGGATGTTAGAATGAGAAATGGATGTTAGAATGGGGAATGGCTATTAGAATGGGGAATCGGTGTTAGAATGGGGAATGGATGTTAGAATGAGGGGAATGGATGTTCGAATGGGGAATGGATGTTCGAATGGGGAATGGATGTTAGAATGAGGGGAATGGTTGTGAGAATGCGAAATGGAAGTTAGAATGGAGAATGGATGTTCGAATGGGGAATGGATGTTCGAATGGAGAATGGAAGTTAGAATGAGTGGAATGGTTGCTAGAATGAGGAATGGATGTGCGAAAAAGTGGGATGGATGTTAGAATGAGAAATGGATGTTAGAATAAGGGGAATGGATGTTAGAATGAGGGGAATGGTTGTGAGAATGGGGAATGGAAGTTAGAATGGAGAATGGATGTTAGAATGGAGAATGGATGTTAGAATGGGGAATACATGTTAGAATGAGGGGAATGGATGTTAGAAGAGGGTAATGGATGTTAGAATGGGGGAAATGGATGCTAGAATTGTGAATGGATGTTAGAATGAGGGGAATGGATGTTAGATTGGGAAATGCATATTAGAATGGGGAAAGGATGTTAGAATGGGAAATGGAAAATAGAATGAGGAAAGGATGTTAGAATGTGGAATGGGTGTTAGAAATGGGAATGGATGTTAGTATGAGGGGAATCGATGTTAGATTGGGAAAGGGATGTTCGAATGGGGAATGGACGTTAGAATGGGGAATGGCTGTTGGAATGGGGAATGGATGTTAGAATGGGAAATGGATGTTAGAATGAGGGCAATGGATGTTAGAATGAGGGGAATGGATGCTCGAATGCGGAATGGATGTAAGAATGGGGAATGGATGTAGAATGTGGGTAATGGATGTTAGAATTAGGGAAATGGATGCTAGAATTGGGAATGGATGCTAGAATGGGGAATGGTTGTCATAATTGGAAATGGATGTTTGGATGGGGAATTGATGTTCGAATGGGAAATGGATGTTAGAATGAGGAATGGATGTCAGAATGAGGAATGGATGTCAGAATGAGGAAAGGATGTTAGAATGAGGGGAATGGATGCAAGAATGGGGAATGGATTTTAGAATTGGGATTGGATGTTTGAATGCGGACTGGATGTTAGAATGGGGAATGGATGTTAGAATGGGGAATGACTGTTAGAATGGGGAATGGTTGTTAAAATGCGGAATGTATCTTAGAATGAGGGGAATGGATGTTAGAATGAAGGGAATGGATGTTAGAATCAGGGGAATGGATGTTAGAATGACGGGAATTGATGTTAGATTGGGAAATGGATGTTAGAATGAGGAATGGATGTTAGAATGGGGAATACATGTTAGAATGAGGGGAATGGATGTTAGAAGAGGGTAATGGATGTTAGAATGGGGGAAATGGATGCTAGAATTGTGAATGGATGTTAGAATGAGGGGAATGGATGTTAGATTGGGAAATGCATATTAGAATGGGGAAAGGATGTTAGAATGGGAAATGGAAAATAGAATGAGGAAAGGATGTTAGAATGTGGAATGGGTGTTAGAAAGGGGAATGGGTGTTTGAAAGGGGAATGAACGTTGGAATGAGGGGAATGGATGTTAGAATGAGGGGAATTGAAGTTAGTATGAGAGGAATCGATGTTAGATTGGGAAAGGGATGTTCGAATGGGGAATGGATGTTCGAATGGGGAATGGATGTTAGAATAGAGAATGCATGTTAGAATGATGAATGGATGTTAGAATGGGCAATGGATGTTAGAATGATGGGAATGGACGTTAGAATGAGGGGAATGGATGCTCGAATGCGGAATGGATGTAAGAATGGGGAATGGATGTAGAATGTGGGTAATGGATGTTAGAATGAGGGAAATGGATGCTAGCATTGGGAATGGATGTTAGAATGAGGGGAATGGATGTTAGAAGGAGGGGAATGGATGCTAGAATGGGGAATGGTTGTCATAATTGGAAATGGATGTTTGGATGGGGAATTGATGTTCGAATGGGAAATGGATGTTAGAATGAGGAATGTATGTCAGAATGAGGAATGGATGTCAGAATGAGGAAAGGATGTTAGAATGAGGGGAATGGATGCTAGAATGGGGAATGGATTTTAGAATTGGGATTGGATGTTTGAATGCGGACTGGATGTTAGAATGGGGAATGGATGTTAGAATGGGGAATGACTGTTAGAATGGGGAATGGTTGTCAGAATGAGGAAAGGATGTTAGAATGAGGGTAATGGATGTTAGAATGGGGGAAATGGATGCTAGAATTGTGAATGGATGTTGGAATGGGGAATGGATGTTAGAATGGGGAATGGATGTTAGAATGGGGAATAGATGTTAGAATGTGGAATGAATGTTAGAAGGGGGAATCGGTGTTAGAATGGGGAATCGGTGTTCGAATGGGGAATGGATGCTGGAATGAGGGAAATGGATGTTAGAATAAGGGGAATGGATGTTAGATTGGGAAATGGATGTTAGATGAGGAATGGATGTTAGAATGCGGAATGGATGTTAGAATTGGGAATGGGTGTTAGAATGGGGAATGGATATTAGAACTGGGAATGGATGTTAGAATGAGGGGAATGGATGTTAGTATGAGGGGAATGGATATTAGAATGAGTGGAATGGATGTTAGAAAGGGGAATGGATTTTAGAATTGGGAATGGATGTTTGATTGAGGCGAATGTTTCTTGGAATGAGGGTAGTGGATGTTAGAATGAGGAGAATGGATGTTAGAATGGGGAATGGTTGTTAGAATGAGGGTTGGATGTCAGAATGGGGAATGGATGTTAGATTGGGGAATGGATGTTAGAATGGGAAATGTATGTTAGAATGAGGAATGGATGTCAGAATGAGGAATGGATGTTAGAATGAGGGGAATGGATGCTAGAATGGGGAATGGATTTTAGAATTGGGAATGGATGTTTGAATGGGGACTGGATGTTAGAATGGCGAATGAATGTAAGAAAGGGGAATGGATGTTAGAATAGGGAATGTACGCGAGAATAGGGAATGGATGCTAGAATGGGGAATGGATGTTAGAATGAGGGGAATGGATGTTAGATTGGTAAATGCATATTAGAATGGGGAAAGGATGTTAGAATGGGAAATGGAAAATAGAATGAGGAAAGGATGTTAGAATGTGGAATGTGTGCTAGAAAGGGGAATGGGTGTTTGAAAGGGGAATGAACGTTAGAATGAGGGGAATGGATGTTAGAATGAGGGGAATTGAAGTTAGTATGAGAGGAATCGATGTTAGATGGGGAAAGGGATGTTAGATTGGGAAAGGGATGTTAGAATGGGGAATGGATGTTAGAATGGGGAATGGATGTTCGAATGGGGAATGGATGTTAGAATGGAGAATGCATGTTAGAATGATGAATGGATGTTAGAATGGGCAATGGATGTTAGAATGATGGGAATGGACGTTAGATTGGGAAATAGATGTTAGAATGAGGAATGGATGTTAGAATGGGGAATGGCTGTTGGAATGGGGAATGGATGTTAGAATGGGAAATGGATGTTAGAATGGGAAATGGATGTTAGAATGAGGGCAATGGATGTTAAAATGAGGGGAATGGATGCTCGAATGCGGAATGGATGTAAGAATGGGGAATGGATGTAGAATGTGGAATGGATGTTTGAAAGCGGAATGTATGGTAGACTGGGGAATGGATGTTAAAATGAGGGTAATGGATGTTAGAATGAGGGAAATGGATGCTAGAATTGGGAATGGATGTTAGAATGGTGAATGGATGTCAGAATGGGGAATGGATTTTAGAATGGTGAATGGATGTCAGAATGGGGAATGGATTTTAGAATGGGGAATGGATGTTAGAATGGGGAATGGTTGTTAGAATGCGGAATGGATGTTAGAATGAGGGAAATGGATGTTAGAATGAGGGGAATGGATGTTAGAATGAGGGGAATGGATGTTAGAATGAGGGGAATGGATGTTAGATTGGGAAATGGATGTTAGAATGAGGAATGGATGTTAGAATGGTGAATTGCTGTTAGAATGGGGAATCGGTGTTAGAATGGGGAATGGATGTTAGAATGAGGGGAATGGATGTTAGAATGAGGGGAATGGATGTTCGAATGGGGAATGAATGTTAGATTGGGGAATGGATGTTAGAATGAGGGGAATGGATGTCAGAATGAGAAAAGGGTGTTAGAATGAGGGGAATGGATGCTAGAATGGGGAATGGATTTTAGAATTTGGAATGGTTGTTTGAATGGGGACTGGATGTTAGAATGGGGAATGAATGTAAGAAAGGGGAATGGATGTTAGAAGAGGGAATGTATGCGTGAATGGGGAATGGATGCTAGAATGGGGAATGGATGTTAGAATGAGGGGAATAGATGTTAGATTGGGAAATGCATATTAGAATGGGGAAAGGATGTTAGAATGGGAAATGGAAAATAGAATGAGGAAAGGATGTTAGAATGTGGAATGGGTGTTAGAAAGGGGAATGGGTGTTTGAAAGGGGAATGGATGTTAGAATGAGGGGAATGGATGTTAGATTGGGAAAGGGATGTTAGAATGGGGAATGGATGTTAGAATGGGGAATGGATGTTCGAATGGGGAATGGATGTTAGAATGGAGAATGCATGTTAGAATGGGGAATGGATGTTAGAATGGGCAATGGATGTTAGAATGAGGGGAATGGACGTTAGATTGGGAAATGGATGTGAGAATGAGGAATGGATGTTAGAATGGAGAATGGCTGTTGGAATGGGGAATGGATGTTAGAATGGGAAATGGATGTTAGAATGAAGGCAATGGATGTTAGAATGAGGGGAATGGATGCTCGAATGTGGAATGGATGTAAGAATGGCGAATGGATGTAGAATGTGGAATGGATGTTTGAAATTGGAATGGATGGTAGAATGGGGAATGGATGTTAGAATGATGGTAATGGATGTTAGAATGAGGGAAATGGATGCTAGAATTGGGAATGGATGTTAGAATGGTGAATGGATGTCAGAATGGGGAATGGATTTTAGAATGGTAAATGGATCTCAGAATGGGGAATGGATTTATGAATGGGGAATGGATGTTAGAATGGGGAATGACTGTTAGAATGGGGAATGGTTGTTAGAATGAGGGGAATGGATGTTAGAATGAGGAGAATGGATGTTAGAATGAGGGGAATGGTTGTGAGAATGGGGAATTGAAGTTAGAATGGAGAATGGATGTTAGAATGGAGAATGGATGTTAGAATCGAGAATGGATGTTAGAATGATGGGAATGGTTGCATAGAATGAGGAATGGATGTGCGAAAAAGTGGGATGGATGTTAGAATGAGGAAGGGATGTTAGAATGGGGAATTGATGTTCGAATGGGGAATGGATGTTCGAATGCGGAATGGATGTTAGAATTGGGAATGGGTGTTCGAATGGGGAATGGATATTAGAATGGGGAATAGATGTTAGAATGAGGGGAATGTATGTTAGAATGAGGGGAATGGATAGCAGAATGAGGGGAATGGTTGTGAGAATGAGGAATGGAAGTTAGAATGGAGAATGGATGTTAGAATGGAGAATGGATGTTAGAATGGGGAATACATGTTAGAATGAGGGGAATGGATGTTAGAATGAGGGTAATGGATGTTAGAATGGGGGAAATGGATGCTAGAATTGTGTATGGATGTTGGAATGGGGAATGGATTATAGAATGGGGAATAGATGTTCGAATGGGGAATGGATGTTAGAATGGAGAATGCATGTTAGAATGATGAATGGATGTTAGAATGGGCAATGGATGTTAGAATGATGGGAATGGACGTTAGATTGGGAAATAGATGTTAGAATGAAATATGGATGTTAGAATGGGGAATGGCTGTTGGAATGGGGAATGGATGTTAGAATGGGAAATGGATGTTAGAATGAGGGCAATGGATGTTAGAATGAGGGGAATGGATGCTCGAATGCGGAATGGATGTAAGAATGGGGAATGGATGTAGAATTTGGAATGGATGTTTGAAAGCGGAATGGATGGTAGAATGGGGAATGGATGTTAAAATGAGGCTAATGGATGTTAGAATGAGGGAAATGGATGCTAGAATTGGGAATGGATGTTAGAATGGTGAATGGATGTCAGAATGGGGAATGGATTTTAGAATGGTGAATGGATGTCAGAATGGGGAATGGATTTTAGAATGGGGAATGGATTTTAGAATGGGGAATGGTTGTTAGAATGCGGAATGGATGTTAGAATGAGGGAAATGGATGTTAGAATGAGGGGAATGGATGTTAGAATGAGGGGAATGGATGTTAGAATGAGGGGAATGGATGTTAGAATGAGGAGAATGGATGTGAGAATAGGAAATGGATGTTGGAATGAGGAATGGATGTTAGAATGGGGAATCGGTGTTAGAATGGTGAATGGATGTTAGAATGGGAAATGGATGTTAGAATGAATGCAATGGATGTTAGAATGAGGGGAATGGATGCTCGAATGTGGAATGGATGTAAGAATGGGGAATGGATGTAGAATGTGGAATGGATGTTTGAAATTGGAATGGATGGTAGAATGGGGAATGGATTTTAGAATGAGGGTAATGGATGTTAGAATGAGGGAAATGGATGCTAGAATTGGGAATGGATGTTAGAATGGTGAATGGATGTCAGAATGGAGAATGGATTTTAGAATGGTAAATGGATCTCAGAATGGGGAATGGATTTATGAATGGGGAATGGATGTTAGAATGGGGAATGACTGTTAGAATGGGGAATGGTTGTTAGAATGAGGGGAATGGATGTTAGAATGAGGAGAATGGATGTTAGAATGAGGGGAATGGTTGTGAGAATGGGGAATTGAAGTTAGAATGGAGAATGGATGTTAGAATGGAGAATGGATGTTAGAATCGAGAATGGATGTTAGAATGATGGGAATGGTTGCATAGAATGAGGAATGGATGTGCGAAAAAGTGGGATGGATGTTAGAATGAGGAAGGGATGTTAGAATGGGGAATTGATGTTCGAATGGGGAATGGATGTTCGAATGCGGAATGGATGTTAGAATTGGGAATGGGTGTTCGAATGGGGAATGGATATTAGAATGGGGAATAGATGTTAGAATGAGGGGAATGTATGTTAGAATGAGGGGAATGGATAGTAGAATGAGGGGAATGGTTGTGAGAATGAGGAATGGAAGTTAGAATGGAGAATGGATGTTAGAATGGAGAATGGATGTTAGAATGGGGAATACATGTTAGAATGAGGGGAATGGATGTTAGAATGAGGGTAATGGATGTTAGAATGGGGGAAATGGATGCTAGAATTGTGTATGGATGTTGGAATGGGGAATGGATTATAGAATGGGGAATGGATGTTCGAATGGGGAATGGATGTTAGAATGGAGAATGCATGTTAGAATGATGAATGGATGTTAGAATGGGCAATGGATGTTAGAATGATGGGAATGGACGTTAGATTGGGAAATAGATGTTAGAATGAGGAATGGATGTTAGAATGGGGAATGGCTGTTGGAATGGGGAATGGATGTTAGAATGGGGAATGGATGTTAGAATGAGGGCAATGGATGTTAGAATGAGGGGAATGGATGCTCGAATGCGGAATGGATGTAAGAATGGGGAATGGATGTAGAATTTGGAATGGATGTTTGAAAGCGGAATGGATGGTAGAATGGGGAATGGATGTTAAAATGAGGCTAATGGATGTTAGAATGAGGGAAACGGATGCTAGAATTGGGAATGGATGTCAGAATGGGGAATGGATTTTAGAATGGTGAATGGATGTCAGAATGGGGAATGGATTTTAGAATGGGGAATGGATGTTAGAATGGGGAATGGTTGTTAGAATGCGGAATGGATGTTAGAATGAGGGAAATGGATGTTAGAATGAGGGGAATGGATGTTAGAATGAGGGGAATGGATGTTAGAATGAGGGGAATGGATGTTAGAATGGTGAATGGATGTTAGATTGGGGAATGGATGTTAGAATTAGGGGAATGGATGTCAGAATGAGAAATGGGTGTTAGAATGAGGGGAATGGATGCTAGAATGGGGAATGGATTTTAGAATTGGGAATGGATGTTTGAATGTGGACTGGATGTTAGAATGGGGAATGAATGTAAGAAAGGGGAATGGATGTTAGAAGAGGGAAGGTATGCGAGAATGGGGAATGGATGCTAGAATGGGGAATGGATGTTAGAATGGGAAATGGAAAATAGAATGAGGAAAGGATGGTAGAATGTGGAATGGGTGTTAGAAAGGGGAATGGGTGTTTGAAAGGGGAACGGATGTTAGAATGAGGGGAATGGATGTTAGAATGAGGGGAATGGATGTTAGTATGAGGGGAATCGATCTTAGATTGGGAAAGGGATGTTAGAATGGGGAATGGATGTTAGAATGGGGAATGGATGTTCGAATGGGGAATGGATGTTAGAATGGAGAATGCATGTTAGAATGGGGAATGGATGTTAGAATGGGGAATACATGTTAGAATGAGGGGAATGGATGTTAGAATGAGGGTAATGGATGTTAGAATGGGGGAAATGGATGCTAGAATTGTGTATGGATGTTGGAATGGGGAATGGATTATAGAATGGGGAATGGATGTTCGAATGGGGAATGGATGTTAGAATGGAGAATGCATGTTAGAATGATGAATGGATGTTAGAATGGGCAATGGATGTTAGAATGATGGGAATGGACGTTAGATTGGGAAATAGATGTTAGAATGAGGAATGGATGTTAGAATGGGGAATGGCTGTTGGAATGGGGAATGGATGTTAGAATGGGAAATGGATGTTAGAATGAGGGCAATGGATGTTAGAATGAGGGGAATGGATGCTCGAATGCGGAATGGATGTAAGAATGGGGAATGGATGTAGAATTTGGAAAGGATGTTTGAAAGCGGAATGGATGGTAGAATGGGGAATGGATGTTAAAATGAGGCTAATGGATGTTAGAATGAGGGAAATGGATGCTAGAATTGGGAATGGATGTTAGAATGGTGAATGGATGTCAGAATGGGGAATGGATTTTAGAATGGTGAATGGATGTCAGAATGGGGAATGGATTTTAGAATGGGGAATGGATGTTAGAATGGGGAATGGTTGTTAGAATGCGGAATGGATGTTAGAATGAGGGAAATGGATGTTAGAATGAGGGGAATGGATGTTAGAATGAGGGGAATGGATGTTAGAATGAGGGGAATGGATGTTAGAATGAGGGGAATGGATGTTAGAATGAGGGGAATGGATGTGAGAATAGGAAATGGATGTTGGAATGAGGAATGGATGTTAGAATGGGGAATCGGTGTTCGAATGGTGAATGGATGTTAGATTGGGGAATGGATGTTAGAATTAGGGGAATGGATGTCAGAATGAGAAATGGGTGTTAGAATGAGGGGAATGGATGCTAGAATGGGGAATGGATTTTAGAATTGGGAATGGATGTTTGAATGGGGACTGGATGTTAGAATGGGGAATGAATGTAAGAAAGGGGAATGGATGTTAGAAGAGGGAATGTATGCGAGAATGGGGAATGGATGCTAGAATGGGGAATGGATGTTAGAATGGGAAATGGAAAATAGAATGAGGAAAGGATGGTAGAATGTGGAATGGGTGTTAGAAAGGGGAATGCGTGTTTGAAAGGGGAACGGATGTTAGAATGAGGGGAATGGATGTTAGAATGAGGGGAATGGATGTTAGTATGAGGGGAATCGATCTTAGATTGGGAAAGGGATGTTAGAATGGGGAATGGATGTTAGAATGGGGAATGGATGTTCGAATGGGGAATGGATGTTAGAATGGAGAATGCATGTTAGAATGGGGAATGGATGTTAGAATGGGCAATGGATGTTAGAATGAGGGGAATGGACGTTAGATTGGGAAATGGATGTTAGAATGAGGAATGGATGTTAGAATGGGGAACGGCTGTTGGAATGGGGAATGGATGTTAGAATGGGAAATGGATGTTAGAATGAAGGCAATGGATGTTAGAATGAGGAGAATGAATGCTCGAATAGCGGAATGGATGTAAGAATGGGGAATGGATTTTAGAATGGTAAATGGATGTCAGAATGGGGAATGGATTTATGAATGGGGAATGGATGTTAGAATGGGGAATGACTGTTGGAATGGGGAATGGTTGTTAGAATGCGGAATGGATGTTAGAATGAGGGGAATGGATGTTAGAATGAGGGGAATGGATGTTAGATTGGTAAATGCATATTAGAATGGGGAAAGGATGTTAGAATGGGAAATGGAAAATAGAATGAGGAAAGGATGTTAGAATGTGGAATGGGTGTTAGAAAGGGGAATGGGTGTTTGAAAGGGGAATGAACGTTGGAATGAGGGGAATGGATGTTAGAATGAGGGGAATTGAAGTTAGTATGAGAGGAATCGATGTTAGATTGGGAAAGGGATGTTAGATTGGGAAAGGGATGTTAGAATGGGGAATGGATGTTAGAATGGGGAATGGATGTTCGAATGGGGAATGGATGTTAGAATGGAGAATGCATGTTAGAATGATGAATGGATGTTAGAATGGGCAATGGATGTTAGAATGATGGGAATGGACGTTAGATTGGGAAATAGATGTTAGAATGAGGAATGGATGTTAGAATGGGGAATGGCTGTTGGAATCGGGAATGGATGTTAGAATGGGAAATGGATGTTAGAATGAGGACAATGGATGTTAGAATGAGGGGAATGGATGCTCGAATGCGGAATGGATGTAAGAATGGGGAATGGATGTAGAATGTGGAATGGATGTTTGAAAGCGGAATGGATGGTAGAATGGGGAATGGATGTTAGAATGAGGGTAATGGTTGTTAGAATGAGGGAAATGGATGCTAGAATTGGGAATGGAAGTTAGAATGGTGAATGGATGTCAGAATGGGGAATGGATCTTAGAATGGTGAATGGATGTCAGAATGGGGAATGGATTTTAGAATGGGGAATGGATGTTAGAATGGGGAATGGTTGTTAGAATGCGGAATCGATGTTAGAATGGGGAATGGATGTTCGAATGGAGAATGCATGTTAGAATGATGAATGGATGTTAGAATGGGCAATGGATGTTAGAATGATGGGAATGGACATTAGATTGGGAAATAGATGTTAGAATGAGGAATGGATGTTAGAATGGGGAATTGCTGTTAGAATGGGGAATCGGTGTTAGAATGGGGAATCGGTGTTAGAATGGGGAATGGATGTTAGAATGAGGGAAATGGATGTTAGAATGAGGGGAATGGATGTTAGATTGGGAAATGGATGTTAGAATGAGGAATGGATGTTAGAATGCGGAATGGATGTTAGAATTGGGAATGGGTGTTAGAATGGGGAATGGATATTAGAATGGGGAATGGATGTTAGAATGAGGGGAATGGATGTTAGAATGAGGGGAATGGATATTAGAATGAGCGGAATGGATGTTAGAAAGGGGAATGGAATTTAGAATCGGGAATGGATGTTTGATTGAGGTGAATGTTTGTTGGAATGAGGGTCGTGGATGTTAGAATGAGGAGAATGGATGTTAGAATGGGAAATGGTTGTTAGAATGAGGGATGGATGTCAGAATGAGGAATGGATGTTAGAATGAGGGGAATGGATGCTAGAATGGGGAATGGATTGTAGAATTGGGAATGGATGTTTGAATGGGGACTGGATGTTAGAATGGGGAATGAATGTAAGAAAGGGGAATGGATGTTAGAATACGAAATGTATGCGAGAATGGGGAATGGATGCTAGAATGGAGAATGGATGTTAGCATGAGGGGAATGGATGTTAGATTGGTAAATGCATATTAGAATGGGGAAAGGATGTTAGAATGGGAAATGGAAAATAGAATGAGGAAAGGATGTTAGAATGTGGAATGGGTGCTGGAAAGGGGAATGGGTATTTGAAAGTGGAATGAATGTTAGAATGATGGGAATGGATGTTAGAATGAGGGGAATGGAAGTTAGTATGAGGGGAATCGATGTTAGATTGGGAAAGGGATGTTAGAATGGGGAATGGATGTTAGAATGGGGAATGGCTGTTGGAATGGGGAATGGATGTTAGAATGGGAAATGGATGTTAGAATGAGGGCAATGGATGTTAAAATGAGGGGAATGGATGCTCGAATGCGGAATGGATGTAAGAATGGGGAATGGATGTAGAATGTGGAATGGATGTTTGAAAGCGGAATGGATGGTAGACTAGGGAATGGATGTTAAAATGAGGGTAATGGATGTTAGAATGAGGGAAATGGATGCTAGAATTGGGAATGGATGTTAGAATGGTGAATGGATGTCAGAATGGGGAATGGATTTTAGAATGGTGAATGGATGTCAGAATGGGGAATGGATTTTAGAATGGGGAATGGATGTAAGAATGAGGGAAATGGATGTTAGAATGAGGGGAATGGATGTTAGAATGAGGGGAATGGATGTTAGAATGAGGGGAATGGATGTTAGATTGGGGAATGGATGTTAGATTGGGGAATGGATGTTAGAATGAGGGGAATAGATGTCAGAATGAGAAAAGGGTGTTAGAATGAGGGGAATGGATGCTAGAATGGGGAATGGATTTTAGAATTGGGAATGGATGTTTGAATGGGGACTGGATGTTAGAATGGGGAATGAATGTAAGAAAGGGGAATGGATGTTAGAAGAGGGAATGTATGCGAGAATGGGGAATGGATGCTAGAATGGGGAATGGATGTTAGAATGAGGGGAATAGATGTTAGATTGGGAAATGCATATTAGAATGGGGAAAGGATGTTAGAATGGGAAATGGAAAATAGAATGAGGAAAGGATGGTAGAATGTGGAATGGGTGTTAGAAAGGGGAATGGGTGTTTGAAAGGGGAACGGATGTTAGAATGAGGGGAATGGATGTTAGAATGAGGGGAATGGATGTTAGTATGAGGGGAATCGATGTTAGATTGGGAAAGGGATGTTAGAATGGGGAATGGATGTTAGAATGGGGAATGGATGTTCGAATGGGGAATGGATGTTAGAATGGAGAATGCATGTTAGAATGGGGAATGGATGTTAGAATGGGCAATGGATGTTAGAATGAGGGGAATGGACGTTAGATTGGGAAATGGATGTTAGAATGAGGAATGGATGTTAGGATGGGGAACGGCTGTTGGAATGGGGAATGGATGTTAGAATGGGAAATGGATGTTAGAATGAAGGCAATGGATGTTAGAATGAGGGGAATGGATGCTCGAATGCGGAATGGATGTAAGAATGGGGAATGGATTTTAGAATGGTAAATGGATGTCAGAATGGGGAATGGATTTATGAATGGGGAATGGATGTTAGAATGGGAAATGTCTGTTAGAATGGGGAATGGTTGTTAGAATGCGGAATGGATGTTAGAATGAGGGGAATGGATGTTAGAATGAGGGGAATGGATGTTAGAATGAGGGAAATGGATGTTAGAATGAGGGGAATGCATGTTAGATTGGGAAATGAATGTTAGAATGAGGAATGGATGTTAGAATGGGGAATGGCTGTTAGAATGGGGAATCGGTGTTAGAATGGGGAATGGATGTTAGAATGAGGGGAATGGTTGTGAGAATTGGAGATGGAAGTTAGAATGGAGAATGGATGTTAGAATAGAGAATGGATGTTAGAATGGAGAATGGAACTTAGAATGAGGGGAATGGATTTTAGAATGGTGAATGGATGTCAAAATGGGGAATGGATTTTAGAATGGTGAATGGATGTCAGAATGGGGAATGGATTTTAGAATGGGGAATGGATGTTAGAATGGGGAATGACTGTTAGAATGGGGAATGGATGTTAGAATGGGCAATGGATGTTAGAATGAGGGGAATGGACGTTAGATTGGGAAATGGATGTTAGAATGAGTAATGGATGTTAGAATGGGGAACGGCTGTTGGAATGGGGAATGGATGTTAGAATGAGGGGAATGGATGTTAGAATGAGGGGAATGGATGTTAGTATGAGGGGAACCGATGTTAGATTGGGAAAGGGATGTTAGAATGGGGAATGGATGTTAGAATGGGGAATGGATGTTCGAATGGGGAATGGATGTTAGAATGGAGAATGCATGTTAGAATGGGGAATGGATGTTAGAATGGGCAATGGATGTTAGAATGAGGGGAATGGACGTTAGATTGGGAAATGGATGTTAGAATGAGGAATGCATGTTAGAATGGGGAACGGCTGTTGGAATGGGGAATGGATGTTAGAATGGGAAATGGATGTTAGAATGAAGGCAATGGATGTTAGAATGAGGGGAATGGATGCTCGAATGCGGAATGGATGTAAGAAAGGGGAATGGATTTTAGAATGGTAAATGGATGTCAGAATGGGGAATGGACTTATGAATGGGGAATCACTGTTAGAATGGGGAATGGTTGTTAGAATGCGGAATGGATGTTAGAATGAGGGGAATGGATGTTAGAATGAGGGGAATGGATGTTAGAATGAGGGGAATGGATGTTAGAATGAGGGGAATGGATGTTAGAATGAGAGGAATGGATGTTAGATTGGGAAATGGATGTTAGAATGAGGAATGGATGTTAGAATGGGGAATGGCTGTTAGAATGGGGAATCGGTGTTAGAATGGGGAATGGATGTTAGAATGAGGGGAATGGTTGTGAGAATGGGAAATGGAAGTTAGAATGGAGAATGGATGTTAGAATGAGGGGAATGGTTGTGAGAATTGGAAATGGAAGTTAGAATGGAGAATGGATGTTAGAATAGAGAATGGATGTTAGAATGGAGAATGGAAGTTAGAATGAGGGGAATGGATTTTAGAATGGTGAATGGATGTCAAAATGGGGAATGGATTTTAGAATGGTGAATGGATGTCAGAATGGGGAATGGATTTTAGAATGGGGAATGGGTGTTAGAATGGGGAATGACTGTTAGAATGTGGAATCGTTGTTAAAATGGGGAATGGATGTTAGAATGAGGGGAATGGATGTTAGAATGAGGGGAATGGTTGTGAGAATGGGGAATTGAAGTTAGAATGGTGAATGGATGTCAGAATGGGGAATGGGTTTTAGAATGGTGAATGGATGTCAGAATGGGGAATGGATTTTAGAATGGGGAATGGATGTTAGAATGGGGAATGGTTGTTAGAATGCGGAATGGATGTAAGAATGATGGAAATGGATGTTAGAATGAGGGGAATGGATGTTAGAATGAGGGGAATGGATGTTAGAATGAGGGGAATGGATGTTAGATTGTGAAATGGATGTTAGAATGAGGAATGGATGTTAGAATGGGGAATGGATGTTAGATTGGGGAATGGATGTTAGAATGAGGGGAATAGATGTCAGAATGAGAAAAGGGTGTTAGAATGAGGGGAATGGATGCTAGAATGGGGAATGGATTTTAGAATTGGGAATGGATGTTTGAATGGGGACTGGATGTTAGAATGGGGAATGAATGTAAGAAAGGGGAATGGATGTTAGAAGAGGGAATGTATGCGAGAATGGGGAATGGATGCTAGAATGGGGAATGGATGTTAGAATGAGGGGAATAGATGTTAGATTGGGAAATGCATATTAGAATGGGGAAAGGATGTTAGAATGGGAAATGGAAAATAGAATGAGGAAAGGATGGTAGAATGTGAAATGGGTGTTAGAAAGGGGAATGGGTGTTTGAAAGGGGAACGGATGTTAGAATGAGGGGAATGGATGTTAGAATGAGGGGAATGGATGTTAGTATGGGGGGAATCGATGTTAGATTGGGAAAGGGATGTTAGAATGGGGAATGGATGTTAGAATGGGGAATGGATGTTCGAATGGGGAATGGATGTTAGAATGGAGAATGCATGTTAGAATGGGGAATGGATGTTAGAATGGGCAATGGATGTTAGAATGAGGGGAATGGACGTTAGATTGGGAAATGGATGTTAGAATGAGGAATGGATGTTAGGATGGGGAACGGCTGTTGGAATGGGGAATGGATCTTAGAATGGGAAATGGATGTTAGAATGAAGGAAATGGATGTTAGAATGAGGGGAATGGATGCTCGAATGCGGAATGGATGTAAGAATGGGGAATGGATTTTAGAATGGTAAATGGATGTCAGAATGGGGAATGGATTTATGAATGGGGAATGGATGTTAGAATGGGGAATGACTGTTAGAATGGGGAATGGTTGTTAGAATGCGGAATGGATGTTAGAATGAGGGGAATGGATGTTAGAATGAGGGGAATGGATGTTAGAATGAGGGGAATGGATGTTAGAATGAGGGGAATGGATGTTAGATTGGGAAATGGATGTTAGAATGAGGAATGGATGTTAGAATGGGGAATGGCTGTTAGAATGGGGAATCGGTGTTAGAATGGGGAATGGATGTTAGAATGAGGGGAATGGTTGTGAGAATTGGAAATGGAAGTTAGAATGGAGAATGGATGTTAGAATAGAGAATGGATGTTAGAATGGAGAATGGAAGTTAGAATGAGGGGAATGGATTTTAGAAAGGTGAATGGATGTCAAAATGGGGAATGGATTTTAGAATGGTGAATGGATTTCAGAATGGGGAATGGATTTTAGAATGGGGAATGGATGTTAGAATGGGCAATGGATGTTAGAATGAGGGGAATGGACGTTAGATTGGGAAATGGATGTTAGAATGAGGAATGGATGTTAGAATGGGGAACGGCTGTTGGAATGGGGAATGGATGTTAGAATGAGGGGAATGGATGTTAGAATGAGGGGAATAGATGTTAGTATGAGGGGAATCGATGTTAGATTGGGAAAGGGATGTTAGAATGGGGAATGGATGTTAGAATGGGGAATGGATGTTCGAATGGGGAATGGATGTTAGAATGGAGAATGCATGTTAGAATGGGGAATGGATGTTAGAATGGGCAATGGATGTTAGAATGAGGGGAATGGACGTTAGATTGGGAAATGGATGTTAGAATGAGGAATGGATGTTAGAATGGGGAACGGCTGTTGGAATGGGGAATGGATGTTAGAATGGGAAATGGATGTTAGAATGAAGGCAATGGATGTTAGAATGAGGGGAATGGATGCTCGAATGCGGAATGGATGTAAGAATGGGGAATGGATTTTAGAATGGTAAATGGATGTCAGAATGGGGAATGGATTTATGAATGGGGAATCACTGTTAGAATGGGGAATGGTTGTTAGAATGCGGAATGGATGTTAGAATGAGGGGAATGGATGTTAGAATGAGGGGAATGGATGTTAGAATGAGGGGAATGGATGTTAGAATGAGGGGAATGGATGTTAGAATGAGCGGAATGGATGTTAGACTGAGGGGAATGGATGTTAGATTGGGAAATGGATGTTAGAATGAGGAATGGATGTTAGAATGGGGAATGGCTGTTAGAATGGGGAATCGGTGTTAGAATGGGGAATGGATGTTAGAATGAGGGGAATGGTTGTGAGAATGGGAAATGGAAGTTAGAATGGAGAATGGATGTTAGAATGAGGGGAATGGTTGTGAGAATTGGAAATGGAAGTTAGAATGGAGAATGGATGTTAGAATAGAGAATGGATGTTAGAATGGAGAATGGAAGTTAGAATGAGGGGAATGGATTTTAGAATGGTGAATGGATGTCAAAATGGGGAATGGATTTTAGAATGGTGAATGGATGTCAGAATGGGGAATGGATTTTAGAATGGGGAATGGGTGTTAGAATGGGGAATGACTGTTAGAATGTGGAATCGTTGTTAAAATGGGGAATGGATGTTAGAATGAGGGGAATGGATGTTAGAATGAGGGGAATGGATGTTAGAATGAGGGGAATGGTTGTGAGAATGGGGAATTGAAGTTAGAATGGAGAATGGATGTTAGAATGGAGAATGGATGTTAGAATGGAGAATGGATGTTAGAATGATGGGAATGGTTGCTAGAATGAGCAATGGATGTGCGAAAAAGTGGGATGGATGTTAGAATGAGGAAGGGATGTTAGAATGGGGAATTGATGTTCGAATGGGGAATGGATGTTAGAATTGGGAATGGGTGTTCGAATCGGTAATGGATATTAGAATGGGGAATGGATGTTAGAATGAGGGGAATGGATGTTAGAATGAGGGGAATGGATATTAGAATGAGGGGAATGTTGTGAGAATGAGGAATGGAAGTTAGAATGGAGAATGGATGTTAGAATGGAGAATGGATGTTAGAAAGATGGGAATGGTTGCTAGAATGAGGAATGGATGTGCGAAAAAGTGGGATAGATGTTAGAATGAGGAAGGGATGTTAGAATGAGGAATTGATGTTCGAATGGGGAATGGATGTTCGAATGCGGAATGGATGTTAGAATTGGGAATGGGTGTTCGAATGGGGAATGGATGTTAGAATGAGGGGAATGGATGTTAGTATGAGGGGAATGGATATTAGAATGAGCGGAATGGATGTTAGAATGGGGAATTGATTTTAGAATTGGGAATGGATGTTAGAATGGAGAATGGAAGTTAGAATGTGGGGAATGGTTGCTAAAATGAGGAATGGATGTGCCAAAAAGTGGGATGGATGTTAGAATGAGAAATGGATGTTAGAATGAGGGGAATGGATGTTAGAATGAGGGGAATGGTTTTTAGAATGAGGGGAATGGATGTTAGATTGGGAAATGGATGTTAGATTGGGAAATGGATGTTAGAATGAGGAATGGATGTTAGAATGGGGAATTGCTGTTAGAATGGGGAATCGGTGTTAGAATGGGGAATGGATGTTAGAATGAGGGGAATGGATGTTAGAATGAGGGGAATGGATGTTCGAATGGGGAATGGATGTTAGAATGGGGAATTGCTGTTAGAATGGGGAATCGGTGTTAGAATGGGGAATGGATGTTAGAATGAGGGGAATGGATGTTAGAATGAGGGGAATGGATGTTCGAATGGGGAATGGATGTTAGATTGGGGAATGGATGTTAGAATGAGGGTAATGGATGTCAGAATGAGAAATGGGTGTTAGAATGAGGGGAATGGATGCTAGAATGGGGAATGGATTTTAGAATTGGGAATGGATGTTTGAATGGGGACTGGATGTTAGAATGGGGAATGAATGTAAGAAAGGGGAATGGATGTTAGAAGCGGGAATGTATGCGAGAATGGTGAATGGATGCTAGAATGGGGAATGGATGTTAGAATGGGGAATGGAAAATAGAATGAGGAAAGGATGTTTGAATGTGGAATGGGTGTTAGAAAGGGGAATGGGTGTTTGAAAGGGGAATGCATGTTAGAATGAGGGGAATGGATGTTAGAATGAGGGGAATAGATGTTAGTATGAGGGGAATCGATGTTAGATTGGGAAAGAGATGTTAGAATGGGGAATGGATGTTAGAATGAGGAATGGATGTTCGAATGGAGAATGGATATTAGAATGGAGAATGCATGTTAGAATGGGGAATGGATGTTAGAATGGGCAATGGATGTTAGAATGAGGGGAATGGACGTTAGATAGGGAAATGGATGTTAGAATGAGGAATGGATGTTAGAATGGGGAATGGCTGTTGGAATGGGGAATGGATGTTAGAATGGGAAATGGATGTTAGAATGAAGGCAATGGATGTTAGAATGAGGGGAATGGATGCTCGAATGCGGAATGGATGTAAAATGGGGAATGGATGTTGAATGTGGAATGGATGTTCGAAAGCGGAATGGATGGTAGAATGAGGAATGGATGTCAGAATGGGGAATGGATTTTAGAATGGTGAATGGATGTCAGAATGGGGAATGGATTTAAGAATGAGGAATGGATGTTAGAATGGGGAATGACTGTTAGAATGGGAAATGGTTGTTAGAATGCGGACTGGATGATAGAATGAGGGGAATGGATGTTAGAATGAGGGGAATGGATGTTAGAATGAGGGGAATGGATGTTAGAATGAGGAGAATGGATGTTAGAATGAGGGGAATGGATGTTAGATTGGGAAATGGATGTTAGAATGAGGAATGGATGTTAGAATGGGGAATGGCTGTTAGAATGGGGAATCGGTGTTAGAATGGGGAATGGATGTTAGAATGAGGGGAATGGTTGTGAGAATGGGAAATGGAAGTTAGAATGCAGAATGGATATTAGAATGAGGGGAATGGTTGTGAGAATGGGGAATGGAAGTTAGAATGGACAATGGATGTTAGAATGGAGAATGGATGTTAGAATGGAGAATGGATGTTAGAATGGAGAATGGATGTTAGAAAGATGGGAATGGTTGCTAGAATGAGGAATGGATGTGCGAAAAAGTGGGATGGATGTTAGAATGAGGAAGGGATGTTAGAATGGGGAATTGATGTTCGAATCGGGAATGGATGTTCGAATGCGGAATGGATGTTAGAATTGGGAATGGGTGTTCGAATGGGGAATGGATGTTAGAATGGGGAATGGATGTTAGAATGAGGGGAATGGATGTTAGAATGCGGGGAATGGATATTAGAATGAGCGGAATGGATGTTAGAATGGGGAATGGATTTTAGAATTGCGAATGGATGTTAGAATGGAGAATGGAAGTTAGAATGAGGGGAATGGTTGCTAAAATGAGGAATGGATGTGCGAAAAAGTGGGATGGATGTTAGAATGAGAAATGGATGTTAGAATGAGGGGAATGGATGTTAGAATGAGGGGAATGGATGTTAGAATGAGGGGAATGGATGTTAGAATGAGGGGAATGGATGTTAGATTGGGAAATGGATGTTAGATTAGGAAATGGATGTTAGAATGAGGAATGGATGTTAGAATGGGGAATGGCTGTTAAAATGCGGAATCAGTGTTAGAATGGGGAATGGATGTTAGAATGAGGGGAATGGTTGTGAGAATGGGAAAAGGAAGTTAGAATGGAGAATGGATGTTAGAATAGAGAATGGATGTTAGAATGGAGAATGGAAGTTAGAATGAGGGGAATGGATTTTAGAATGGTGAATGGATGTCAGAATGGGGAATGGATTTTAGAATGGTGAATGGATGTCAGAATGGGGAATAGATTATAGAATGGGGAATGGATGTTAGACTGGGGAATGACTGTTAGAATGTGGAATCGTTGTTAGAATGGGGAATGGATGTTAGAATGAGGGGAATGGATGTTAGAATGAGGGGAATGGATGTTAGAATGAGGGGAATGGATGTTAGAATGAGGGGAATGGTTGTGAGAATGGAGAATGGATGTTAGAATGATGGGAATTGATGTTCGAATGGGGAATGGATGTTCGAATGCGGAATGGATGTTAGAATTGGGAATGGGTGTTCGAATGGGGAATGGATATTAGAATGGGGAATGGATGTTAGAATGAGGGGAATGGATGTTAGAATGAGGGGAATGCATATTAGAATGAGTGGAATGGATGTTAGAATGGGGAATGGATTTTAGAATTGGGAATTGATGTTAGAATGGAGAATGGAAGTTAGAATGAGGGGAATGGTTGCTAAAATGAGGAATGGATGTGCGAAAAAGTGGGATGGATGTTAGAATGAGAAATGGAAGTTAGAATGAGGGGAATGGATGTTAGAATGAGGGTAATGGATGTTAGAATGAGGGGAATGGATGTTAGAATGAGGGGAATGGTTGTGAGAATGTGGACTGGAATTTAGAATGGAGAATGGATGTTAGAATGGAGAATGGATGTTAGCATGGGGAATGGATGGTAGAATGGGGAATGGAGGTTAGAATGAGGAGCGGATGTAGAATGAGGGGACTGGATGTCAGAATCAGGGGATTGGATGTCAGAATGGGGAATGAATGTTAGAATGGGGAGTGGATGGAGAATGAGAGGAATTGATGTTCGAATGACGGGAATGGATGTAAGAATGAGGGGAATGGATGTTAGAATGAGGGGAATGGATGTAGAATGAGGGGAATGGATGTAGAATGAGGGGAATGGATGTTAGAATCAGGGGAATGGATGTTAGAATGAGGGGAATGGTTGTGAGAATGGGGAATGGAAGTTAGAATGGAGAATGGATGTTAGAATGGAGAATGGATGTTAGAATGGGGAATACATGTTAGAATGGGGGAAATGGATGCTAGAATTGTGAATGGATGTTGGAATGGGGAATGGATGTTAGAATGGGGAATGGATGTTAGAATGGGGAATGGAGGTTAGAATGAGGAGCGGATGTAGAATGAGGGGACTGGATGTCAGAATCAGGGGAATGGATGTCAGAATGGGGAATGAATGTTAGAATGGGGAGTGGATGGAGAATGAGAGGAATTGATGTTCGAATGACGGGAATGGATGTAAGAATGAGGGGAATGGATGTTAGAATGAGGGGAATGGATGTAGAATGAGGGGAATGGATGTAGAATGAGGGGAATGGATGTTAGAATCAGGGGAATGGATGTTAGAATGAGGGGAATGGTTGTGAGAATGGGGAATGGAAGTTAGAATGGAGAATGGATGTTAGAATGGAGAATGGATGTTAGAATGGGGAATACATGTTAGAATGGGGGAAATGGATGCTAGAATTGTGAATGGATGTTGGAATGGGGAATGGATGTTAGAATGGGGAATGGATGTTAGAATGGGGAATAGGTGTTAGAATGTGGAATGACTGTTAGAAGATGGAATCGGTGTTAGAATGGGGAATCGGTGTTAGAATGGGGAATGGATGTTAGAATGAGGGAATGGATGTTAGAATGAGGGGAATGGATGTTAGAATGAGGGGAATGGATGTTAGAATGGGAAATGGATGTTAGAATGGGAAATGGATGTTAGAATGAGGGCAATGGATGTTAGAATGAGGGGAATGGATGCTCGAATGCGGAATGGGTGTAAGAATGGGGAATGGATTTGGAATGTGGAATGGATGTTTGAAAGCGGAATGGATGGTAGAATGGGGAATGGATGTTAGAATGAGGGTAATGGATGTTAGAATGAGGGAAATGGATGCTAGAATTGAGAATGGATGTTAGAATGGTGAATGGATGTTAGAATGAGGGGAATGGATTTTAGAATGAGTGGAATAGATGTTAGAATGAGGGGAATGGTTGTTAGAATGGGGAATGGAAGTTAGAATGGAGAATGGATGTTAGAATGGAGAATGGATGTTAGAATGGAGAATGGATGTTAGAATGATGGGAATGGTTGCTACAATGAGGAAAGGATGTGCGAAAAAGTGGGACGGATGTTAGAATGAGGAATGGATGTTAGAATGGGGAATTCATGTTAGAATGAGGGGAATGGATGTTAGAATGAGGTTAATGAATGTTAGAATGGGGGAAATGGATGCTAGAATTGTGAATGGATGTTAGAATGGGGAATGGATGTTAGAATAGGGAATGGATGTTAGAATGGGGAATGACTGTTAGAAGGGGGAATCGGTGTTAGAATGGGGAATCGGTGTTAGAATGGGGAATGGATGTTAGAATGAGGGGAATGGATGTTAGATTGAGGGTAATGGATGTTAGAATGAGGGAAATGGATGCTAGAATTGGGAATGGATGTTAGAATGGTGAATGGATGTCAGAATGGGGAATGGATTTTAGAATGGGGAATGGATGTTAGAATGGGGAATGACTGTTAGAATGGGGAATGGATGTTCGAATGGGGAATGGATGTTAGAATGAGGGGAATGGATGTTAGAATGAGGGGAATGTATGTTCGAATGGCGAATGGATGTTAGAATGAGCAGAATGGTTGTGAGAATGGGAAATGGAAGTTAGAATGGGGAAAGGATGTTTGAATGGGGAATGGATATTAGAATGGGGAATTCATGTTAGAATGGGGAATGTATGTTAGAATTACCGGAATTGATGTTAGAATGGCGAATGGATGTTAGAATGAGGAATGGATGTTCGATTGAGGGGAATGGATGTTAGCATCAGGAATGGATGTTAGAATGACGGTAATGGATGTTAGAATGGGGGAAATGGATGCTAAAATTGTGATTGGATGTTAGAATGGGAAATGGATTTCAGAATGGGAAATGGATGTTAGAATGGGAAATGGATGTTAGAATGGGGAATGGATATTAGAATGGAGATTGGATGTTAGAATGGGGAATGGATGTTAGAATGGGGAATGGATATTAGAATGGAGAATGGATGTTAGAATGAGGGGAATGGATGTAAGCTTGGGGAATGGGTAACCGAATCCGGAATGGATGTTAGAACGAGGGGAATGGATGTTAGAATGTGGGAAATGGATATTTGAATGGGGAATGGATTTTCGAATGGGTAAAGGATGTTAGAATGAGGGGAGTGGATGTTAGATTAGGAAATGGATGTTAGAATGAGGAATGGATGTTAGAATGGTGAATGGCTGTTAGAATGGGGAATCAGTGTCAGAATGGGGAATGGATGTTAGAATGAGGGGAATGGATGTTAGAATGAGGGAAATGCATGTTAGAATGAGGAATGGATGTTCGAATGAGGGGAATGGATGTTGGAATGGAGAATGGATGTTCGAATGGAGAATGGATGTTAGAATGAGGGGAATGGTTGCTAGAATGAGGAATGGTTGCTAGAATGAGGAATGGATGTGCGAATAAGTGGGATGGATGTTAGAATGGTGAATGGATGTTAGAATGAGGGGAATGGATGTTAAAATGAGGAAGAATGTCAGAATGAGGGGAATGGATATTAGAATGGGGAATGGATGCTCGAATGGTGAATGGATGTTAGAATGAGGGGAAGGGACGGCAGAATGAGGGGAATGGATGATAGAATGCGGAATGGATGTTAGAATAAGTGGGATGGATGTTAGAATGGTGAATGGATGTGAGAATGGGTAATGAATGTTAGAATGAGGAATGCATGTTAAAATGAGGGGAATGGATGTTAGAATGGGGAATGGATTTTAGAATTGGGAATGGATGTTAGAATGGGGAATGGATGTTAGAATGGGGAATGGATGTTAGAATGGGGAATGGATGTTAGAATGGGGAGTGGAAGTTAGAATGGGGAATGGATGTTAGAATGAGGGGAATGGATGATAGAATGGGGAATGGATGTTCGAATGGGGAATGGATGTTAGATTGGGAAATGGATGTGAGAATGGGGAATGTATGCGAGAATGGAGAATGGATGCTCGAATGGGGAATGGATGTTAGAATGAGGGGAATCGATGTTAGATTGGGAAATGCATATTAGAATGGGGAATGGATGTTACAATGGGAAATGGATGTTTTAATGGAGAATGGTGTTAGAATGGGGAATGGATGTTAGAATGGGGAGTGGAAGTTAGAATGGGGAATGGATGTTAGAATGAGGGGAATGGATGTTAGAATGGGAAATGGATGTGAGAATGGGGAATGTATGCGAGAATGGAGAATGGATGCTCGAATGGGGAATGGATGTTAGAATGAGGGGAATCGATGTTAGATTGGGAAATGCATATTAGAATGGGGAATGGATGTTAGAATGGGAAATGGATATTAGAATGAGGAAAGGATGTTAGAATGTGGAATGGGTGTTAGAAAGGGGAAAGAGTGTTAGAATGGGAAATGGATGTTCGAATGGGGGAATGGATGTTAGAATGAGCGGAGTGGTGCTAGAATGGTGCATGGTTGCTAGAATTGGGAATGGATGTCAGAATATGGAATGGATGTTACAATGGGGAATGGATCTACGAATGGGGAATGGATGTTAGAATGGGGAATGGATGTTCGGATGAGGAACGAATGCTAGAATGGGGAATGGATGTTAGAATTGGGAATGGATGTTAGGATGGGGAATGGATGTTAGAATGGGGAATGGATTTTAGAATTGGGAATGGATGTTAAAATGGGGAATGGATGTTTTAATGGAGAATAATGTTAGAATGGGGAATGGATGTTATAATGGGGAGTGGAAGTTCGAATGGGGAGTGGAAGTTAGAATGGGGAATGGATGTTAGAATGAGGGGAATGGATGATAGAATGGGGAATGGATGTTCGAATGGGGAATGTATATTAGAATGAGGAAAGGATGTTAGAATGGGGAATGGATGTTTTAATGGAGAATGATGTTAGAATGGGGAATGGATGTTATAATGGGGAGTGGAAGTTAGAATGGGGAGTGGAAGTTAGAATGGGGAATGGATGTTAGAATGAGGGGAATGGATGATAGAATGGGGAATGGATGTTCGAATGGGGAATGGATATTAGAATGAGGAAAGGATGTTAGAATGTGGAATGGGTGTTAGAAAGGGGAAAGAGTGTTAGAATGGGAAATGGATGTTCGAATGGGGGAATGGATGTTAGAATGAGCGGAATGGATGCTAGAATGGTGCATGGCTGTTAGAATTGGGAATGGATGTCAGAATATGGAATGGATGTAAGAATGGGGAATGGATGTATGAATGGGGAATGGATGTAAGAATGGGGAATGGATGTTAGAATGGGGAGTGGATGTTAGAATTGGGAATGGATGTTCGCATGGGGAATGGATGTTTGAATGGGGAATGGATGTTCGCATGGGGAATGGATGTTTGAATGGGGAATGGATGTTAGAATTGGGAATGGGAGTTAGAATGGGGAATGGAGGTTAAAATGAGGGGAATGGATGTTAGAATGAGAGGAATGGATGTTAGAATGAGGGGTATGTTTGTTAGAGTGAGGAGATTGGATGTTAAAATGAAGGGAATGGATGTTATAATGGGGTATGGATGTTCAAATGGGGAATGGATGGTAAAATATGGGGAATGGATGTTAGAATGGGGAATTGGTGTTTGAATGGGGAATGTATGTTAGAATGAGTGGAATCCATGATAGATTGGGAAATGCATGTTAGAATGGGGAATGCATGTTAGAATGGGAAATGGATGTTAGAATGAGGGGAATGGATGTTAGAATGGGGAATGGATGTTAGAATGAGCAATGGATGTTAGAATGTGGAATGGATGTTATATTTGGGAATGGATGTTAGAATGAGGGGAATGGATGTTAGAAGGAGGGGAATGGATGCTAGAATGGGGAATGGATGCTAGAATGGGGAATGGATGTTCGAATGAGGAATGGATGTTCGAATGGGGAATGGATGTTAGAATGGGGAATGGATGTTACATTGGGGAATGGATGTTCGGATGAGAAGCGAATGTTAGAATGCGGAATGGATGTTAGAATTGGGAATGGGTGTTAGAATGGGGAATGGATATTAGAATGGGGAATGGATGTTAGAATGAGGGGAATGGATATTAGAATGAGTGGAATGGATGTTAGAATGGGGAATGGATTTTAGAATTGGGAATGGATGTTTGATTGAGGTGAATGTTTGTTGGAATGAGGGTAGTGGATGTTAGAATGAGGAGAATGGATGTTTGAATGGGGAATGGTTGTTATAATGAGGGATGGATCTCAGAATGGGAAATGGATGTTAGAATGAGGAATGGATGTCAGAATGAGGAATGGATGGTAGAATGAGATGAATGGATGCTAGAATGGGGAATGGATTTTAGAATTGGGAATGGATGTTTGAATGGGGAATGGATGTTAGAATGGGGAATGAATGTAAGAAAGGGGAATGGATGTTAGAATAGGGAATGTATGCTGGAATGGTGAATGGATGCGAGAATGTGGAATGGATGCTAGAATGGGGAATGGATGTTAGAATGAGGGGAATGGATGTTAGAAGGAGGGGAATGGATGCTAGAATGGGGAATGAATGTTAGAATTGGGAATGGATGTTTGGATGCGAAATGGATGTTCGAATGGGGAATGGATGTTAGAATGAGGGGAAAGGATGTTAGGATGAGGGGAATCGATGTTAGATTGGGAAAGGGATGTTCGAATGGGGAATGAATGTTCGAATGGGGAATGGATGTTAGAATGGAGAATGCATGTTAGAATGGGCAATGGATGTTAGAATGAGGGGAATGCATGTTATATTGGGAAATGGATGTTTGAATGAGGAATGGATGTTAGAATGTGGAATCTGTGTTCGAATGAGGAACGGATGTTCAAAAAAGTGGAATGGATGTTGAAAGGGGAATGGATGTTGAAAGGGGGATGAATGTTAGAATGAGGAATGTAACATCCATTCCCATTCTAGCATCCATACCCCTCATTCTAACATCCATTCCCCTCATTCTAACATCCATTCCACATTCTAACTTCCACTCCCCATTCTAACATCCATTCCCCATTCTAACATCATTCTCCATTAAAACATCGATTCCCCATTCTAACATCCATTCCCCATTCTAACATCCATTCCACATTCTCACATCCATTCCCCATTCTAACATCCATTCCCAATTCTAAAATCCATTCCCCATTCTAACATCCATTCCCCTCATTTTAACATACATTCCTCATTCTAAAATTCATTACCCATTCTCACATCCATTCCCCTCTTTCCAACATCCATTCCCCATTCTAACATCCAATCCCCTTCATAACATGCATTCCCATTTCTAACATACATTCCAGATTCGAAAATCAATTTACCAATCTAACATCGATTCCCCTAATTCTAACATCCATTCCTTATTCTAACATCCATTCCCCTTTTTACATACATTCCCCATTTTAAGATCCATTCCCATTTCTAACATCCATGCCCCATTCTAACATCCATTCCCCATTCATACATCCATTACCCATTCTAACATCCATTCCCCATTCAAAAGTGGAATGGATGTTGAAAGGGGGATGAATGTTAGAATGAGGAATGTAACATCCATTCCCATTCTAGCATCCATACCCCTCATTCTAACATCCATTCCCCTTCCTTACATACATTTCCCTCATTCTCACGTGCATTCCCCACTTAAACATCCATTACCCATTCTAACATCCATTCCTCATTCTGACATCCAATTGCCAATATAACATCCATTCCCCTCATTCTAACATCCATTGCCCATTCTGAAATCCATTCCACATTCTAACATCCATTCCCTATTCTAAAATCCTTTCCTGTTTCTTACATACATTCCAGATTCTATCATCCATTCCCAAATTAACAGCCCTTTCCCAATCTAACATCGATTCCCCATATTTTACCATCCATTCCTCATTTGAACATCCATTCCCCATTCTAACATGCATTCCTCTCATTCTGATCTCCATTCCCCATTCTAACACCCATTCCCAATTCTAACATCCACTCCCCATTCTAACATTCGTTCGTCAGCCTAACATCCATTCCCCAATCTAACATCCATTCCCCATTCTAACATCCATTCCCCATTCTGACATCCATTCCTCATTCTAACATCCATTCCCCATTCTAACAACCATTCCCCTTTCAAATATGGAATGGATGTTACAATGGGGAATGGATGTACGAATGGGGAATGGATGTTAGAATGGGGAATAGATGTTCGGATGAGGAACGAATGCTAGAATGGGGAATGGATGTTAGAATTGGGAATGGATGTTAGGATGGGGAATGGATGATAGGATGAGGGGAATCGATGTTAGATTGGGAAATGGATGTTAGAATGGGGAATGGATGTTAGAATGGGGAATGGTTGTTAGAATGCGGAATCGATGTTAGAATGGGGAATGGATGTTCGAATGGAGAATGCATGTTAGAATGATGAATGGATGTTAAAATGGGCAATGGATGTTAGAATGATGGGAATGGACGTTAGATTGGGAAATAGATGTTAGAATGGGGAATGGATGTTAGAATGGGGAATTGCTGTTAGAATGGGGAATCGGTGTTAGAATGGGGAATCGGTGTTAGAATGGGGAATGGATGTTAGAATGAGGGAAATGGATGTTAGAATGAGGGGAATGGATGTTAGATTGGGAAATGGATGTTAGAATGAGGAATGGATGTTAGAATGCGGAATGGATGTTAGAATTGGGAATGGGTGTTAGAATGGGGAATGGATATTAGAATGGGGAATGGATGTTAGAATGAGGGGAATGGATGTTAGAATGAGGGGAATGGATATTAGAATGAGCGGAATGGATGTTAGAAAGGGGAATGGAATTTAGAATTGGGAATGGATGTTTGATTGAGGTGAATGTTTGTTGGAATGAGGGTCGTGGATGTTAGAATGAGGAGAATGGATGTTAGAATGGGAAATGGTTGTTAGAATGAGGGATGGATGTCAGAATGGGGAATGGATGTTAGATTGGGAAATGGATGTTAGAATGGGAAATGGATGTTAGAATGATGAATGGATGTCAGAATGAGGAATGGATGTTAGAATGAGGGGAATGGATGCTAGAATGGGGAATGGATTGTAGAATTTGGAATGGATGTTTGAATGGGGACTGGATGTTAGAATGGGGAATGAATGTAAGAAAGGGGAATGGATGTTAGAATACGAAATGTATGCGAGAATGGGGAATGGATGCTAGAATGGCGAATGGATGTTAGAATGGTGAATGGATGTCAGAATGGGGAATGGATTTTAGAATGGTGAATGGATGTCAGAATGGGGAATGGATTTTAGAATGGGGAATGGATGTTAGAATGCGGAATGGATGTAAGAATGAGGGAAATGGATGTTAGAATGAGGGGAATGGATGTTAGAATGAGGGGAATGGATGTTAGAATGAGGGGAATGGATGTTAGATTGGGGAATGGATGTTAGATTGGGGAATGGATGTTAGAATGAGGGGAATAGATGTCAGAATGAGAAAAGGGTGTTAGAATGAGGGGAATGGATGCTAGAATGGGGAATGGATTTTAGAATTGGGAATGGATGTTTGAATGGGGACTGGATGTTAGAATGGGGAATGAATGTAAGAAAGGGGAATGGATGTTAGAAGAGGGAATGTATGCGAGAATGGGGAATGGATGCTAGAATGGGGAATGGATGTTAGAATGAGGGGAATAGATGTTAGATTGGGAAATGCATATTAGAATGGGGAAAGGATGTTAGAATGGGAAATGGAAAATAGAATGAGGAAAGGATGGTAGAATGTGGAATGGGTGTTAGAAAGGGGAATGGGTGTTTGAAAGGGGAACGGATGTCAGAATGAGGGGAATGGATGTTAGAATGAGGGGAATGGATGTTAGTATGAGGGGAATCGATGTTAGATTGGGAAAGGGATGTTAGAATGGGGAATGGATGAAAGAATGGGGAATGGATGTTCGAATGGGGAATGGATGTTAGAATGGAGAATGCATGTTAGAATGGGGAATGGATGTTAGAATGGGCAATGGATGTTAGAATGAGGGGAATGGACGTTAGATTGGGAAATGGATGTTAGAATGAGGAATGGATGTTAGGATGGGGAACGGCTGTTGGAATGGGGAATGGATGTTAGAATGGGAAATGGATGTTAGAATGAAGGCAATGGATGTTAGAATGAGGGGAATGGATGTTAGAATGAGGGGAATGGATGTTAGAATGAGGGGAATGGATGTTAGATTGGGAAATGAATGTTAGAATGAGGAATGGATGTTAGAATGGGGAATGGAAAATAGAATGAGGAAACGATGGTAGAATGTGGAATGGGTGTTAGAAAGGGGAATGGGTGTTTGAAAGGGGAACGGATGTCAGAATGAGGGGAATGGATGTTAGAATGAGGGGAATGGATGTTAGTATGAGGGGAATCGATGTTAGATTGGGAAAGGGATGTTAGAATGGGGAATGGATGTAAGAATGGGGAATGGATGTTCGAATGGGGAATGGATGTTAGAATGGAGAATGCATGTTAGAATGGGGAATGGATGTTAGAATGGGCAATGGATGTTAGAATGAGGGGAATGGACGTTAGATTGGGAAATGGATGTTAGAATGAGGAATGGATGTTAGGATGGGGAACGGCTGTTGGAATGGGGAATGGATGTTAGAATGGGAAATGGATGTTAGAATGAAGGCAATGGATGTTAGAATGAGGGGAATGGATGTTAGAATGAGGGGAATGGATGTTAGAATGAGGGGAATGGATGTTAGATTGGGAAATGAATGTTAGAATGAGGAATGGATGTTAGAATGGGGAATGGCTGTTAGAATGGGGAATCGGTGTTAGAATGGGGAATGGATGTTAGAATGAGAGGAATGGTTGTGAGAATTGGAAATGGAAGTTAGAATGGAGAATGGATGTTAGAATAGAGAATGGATGTTAGAATGGAGAATGGAAGTTAGAATGAGGGGAATGGATTTTAGAATGGTGAATGGATGTCAAAATGGGGAATGGATTTTAGAATGGTGAATGGATGTCAGAATGGGGAATGTATTTTAGAATGGGGAATGGGTGTTAGAATGGGGAATGACTGTTAGAATGTGGAATCGTTGTTAAAATGGGGAATGGATGTTAGAATGAGGGGAATGGATGTTAGAATGAGGGGAATAGTTGTGAGAATGGGGAATTGAAGTTAGAATGGTGAATGGATGTCAGAATGGGGAATGGGTTTTAGAATGGGGAATGTATGTTAGAATGGGGAATGGTTGTTAGAATGCGGAATGGATGTAAGAATGAGGGAAATGGATGTTAGAATGAGGGGAATGGATGTTAGAATGAGGGGAATGGATGTTTGAATGAGGGGAATGGATGTTAGATTGGGAAATGGATGTTAGAATGAGGAATGGATGTTAGAATGGGGAATGGATGTTAGATTGGGTAATGGATGTTAGAATGAGGGGAATAGATGTCAGAATGAGAAAAGGGTGTTAGAATGAGGGGAATGGATGCTAGAATGGGGAATGGATTTTAGAATTGGGAATGGATGTTTGAATGGGGACTGGATGTTAGAATGGGGAATGAACGTAAGAAAGGGGAATGGATGTTAGAAGAGGGAATGTATGCGAGAATGGGGAATGGATGCTAGAATGGGGAATGGATGTTAGAATGAGGGTAATAGATGTTAGATTGGGAAATGCATATTAGAATGGGGAAAGGATGTTAGAATGGGAAATGGAAAATAGAATGAGGAAAGGATGGTAGAATGTGGAATGTGTGTTAGAAAGGGGAATGGGTGTTTGAAAGGGGAACGGATGTTAGAATGAGGGGAATGCATGTTAGAATGAGGGGAATGGATGTTAGTATGAGGGGAATCGATGTTAGATTGGGAAAGGGATGTTAGAATGGGGAATGGATGTTAGGATGGGGAACGGCTGTTGGAATGGGGAATGGATGTTAGAATGGGAAATGGATGTTAGAATGAAGGCAATGGATGTTAGAATGAGGGGAATGGATGCTCGAATGCGGAATGGATGTAAGAATGGGGAATGGATTTTAGAATGGTAAATGGATGTCAGAATGGGGAATGGATTTATGAATGGGGAATGGATGTTAGAATGGGGAATGACTATTAGAATGGGGAATGGTTGTTAGAATGCGGAATGGATGTTAGAATGAGGGGAATGGATGTTAGAATGAGGGGAATGGATGTTAGAATGAGGGGAATGGATGTTAGAATGAGGGGAATGGATGTTAGATTGGGAAATGGATGTTAGAATGAGGAATGGATGTTAGAATGGGGAATGGCTGTTAGAATGGGGAATCGGTGTTAGAATGGGGAATGGATGTTAGAATGAGGGGAATGGTTGTGAGAATTGGAAATGGAAGTTAGAATGGAGAATGGATGTTAGAATAGATAATGGATGTTAGAATGGAGAATGGAAGTTAGAATGAGGGGAATGGATTTTAGAAAGGTGAATGGATGTCAAAATGGGGAATGGATTTTAGAATGGTGAATGGATGTCAGAATGGGGAATGGATTTTAGAATGGGGAATGGATGTTAGAATGGGCAATGGATGTTAGAATGAGGGTAATGGACGTTAGATTGGGAAATGGATGTTAGAATGAGGAATGGATGTTAGAATGGGGAACGGCTGTTGGAATGGGGAATGGATGTTAGAATGAGGGGAATGGATGTTAGAATGAGGGGAATGGATGTTAGTATGAGGGGAATCGATGTTAGATTGGGAAAGGGATGTTAGAATGGGGAATGGATGTTAGAATGGGCAATGGATGTTAGAATGAGGGGAATGGACGTTAGATTGGGAAATGGATGTTAAAATGAGGAATGGATGTTAGAATGGGGAACGGCTGTTGGAATGGGGAATGGATGTTAGAATGGGAAATGGATGTTAGAATGAAGGCAATGGATGTTAGAATGAGGGGAATGGATGCTCGAATGCGGAATGGATGTAAGAATGGGGAATGGATTTTAGAATGGTAAATGGATGTCAGAATGGGGAATGGATTTATGAATGGGGAATCACTGTTAGAATGGGGAATGGTTGTTAGAATGCGGAATGGATGTTAGAATGAGGGGAATGGATGTTAGAATGAGGGGAATGGATGTTAGAATGAGGGGAATGGATGTTAGATTGGGAAATGGATGTTAGAATGAGGAATGGATGTTAGAATGGGGAATGGCTGTTAGAATGGGGAATCGGTGTTAGAATGGGGAATGGATGTTAGAATGAGGGGAATGGTTGTGATAATGGGAAATGGAAGTTAGAATGGAGAATGGATGTTAGAATGAGGGGAATGGTTGTGAGAATTGGAAATGGAAGTTAGAATGGAGAATGGATGTTAGAATAGAGAATGGATGTTAGAATGGAGAATGGAAGTTAGAATGAGGGGAATGGATTTTAGAATGGTGAATGGATGTCAAAATGGGGAATGGATTTTAGAATGGTGAATGGATGTCAGAATGGGGAATGGATTTTAGAATGGGGAATGGGTGTTAGAATGGGGAATGACTGTTAGAATGTGGAATCGTTGTTAAAATGGGGAATTGATGTTAGAATGAGGGGAATGGATGTTAGAATGAGGGGAATGGTTGTGAGAATGGGGAATTGAAGTTAGAATGGAGAATGGATGTTAGAATGGAGAATGGATGTTAGAATGGAGAATGGATGTTAGAATGATGGGAATGGTTGCTAGAATGAGCAATGGATGTGCGAAAAAGTGGGATGGATGTTAGAATGAGGAAGGGATGTTAGAATGGGGAATTGATGTTCGAATGGGGAATGGATGTTAGAATTGGGAATGGGTGTTCGAATCGGTAATGGTTATTAGAATGGGGAATGGATGTTAGAATGAGGGGAATGGATGTTAGAATGAGGGGAATGGATATTAGAATGAGGGGAATGGTTGTGAGAATGAGGATTGGAAGTTAGAATGGAGAATGGATGTTAGAATGGAGAATGGATGTTAGAAAGATGGGAATGGTTGCTAGAATGAGGAATGGATGTGCGAAAAAGTGGGATAGATGTTAGAATGAGGAAGGGATGTTAGAATGAGGAATTGATGTTCGAATGGGGAATGGATGTTCGAATGCGGAATGGATGTTAGAATTGGGAATGGGTGTTCGAATGGGGAATGGATGTTAGAATGAGGGGAATGGATGTTAGAATGAGGGGAATGGATATTAGAATGAGCGGAATGGATGTTAGAATGGGGAATGGATTTTAGAATTGGGAATGGATGTTAGAATGGAGAATGGAAGTTAGAATGTGGGGAATGGTTGCTAAAATGAGGAATGGATGTGCGAAAAATTGGGATGGATGTTAGAATGAGAAATTGATGTTAAAATGAGGGGAATGGATGTTAGAATGAGGGGAATGGATGTTAGAATGAGGGGAATGGATGTTAGATTGGGAAATGGATGTTAGATTGGGAAATGGATGTTAGAATGAGGAATGGATGTTAGAATGGGGAATTGCTGTTAGAATGGGGAATCGGTGTTAGAATGGGGAATGGATGTTAGAATGAGGGGAATGGATGTTAGAATGAGGGGAATGGATGTTCGAATGGGGAATGGATGTTAGAATGGGGAATTGCTGTTAGAATGGGGAATGGTTGTTAGAATGCGGAATGGATGTTCGAATGAGGGGAATGGATGTTAGAATGAGGGGAATGGATGTTAGAATGAGGGGAATGGATGTTAGAATGAGGGGAATGGATGTTAGAATGAGGGGAATGGATGTTAGATTGGGAAATGGATGTTAGAATGAGGAATGGATGTTAGAATGGGGAATGGCTGTTAGAATGGGGAATCGGTGTTAGAATGGGGAATGGATGTTAGAATGAGGGGAATGGTTGTGAGAATGGGAAATGGAAGTTAGAATGGAGAATGGATGTTAGAATGAGGGGAATGGTTGTGAGAATTGGAAATGGATGTTAGAATGGAGAATGGAAGTTAGAATGAGGGGAATGGATTTTAGAAAGGTGAATGGATGTCAAAATGGGGAATGGATTTTAGAATGGTGAATGGATGTCAGAATGGGGAATGGATTTTAGAATGGGGAATGGATGTTAGAATGGGCAATGGATGTTAGAATGAGGGGAATGGACGTTAGATTGGGAAATGGATGTTAGAATGAGGAATGGATGTTAGAATGGGGAACGGCTGTTGGAATGGGGAATGGATGTTAGAATGAGGGGAATGGATGTTAGAATGAGGGGAATGGATGTTAGTATGAGGGGAATCGATGTTAGATTGGGAAAGGGATGTTAGAATGGGGAATGGATGTTAGAATGGGGAATGGATGTTCGAATGGGGAATGGATGTTAGAATGGAGAATGCATGTTAGAATGGGGAATGGATGTTAGAATGGGCAATGGATGTTAGAATGAGGGGAATGGACGTTAGATTGGGAAATGGATGTTAGAATGAGGAATGGATGTTAGAATGGGGAACGGCTGTTGGAATGGTGAATGGATGTTAGAATGGGAAATGGATGTTAGAATGAAGGCAATGGATGTTAGAATGAGGGGAATGGATGCTCGAATGCGGAATGGATGTAAGAATGGGGAATGGATTTTAGAATGGTAAATGGATGTCAGAATGGGGAATGGATTTATGAATGGGGAATCACTGTTAGAATGGGGAATGGTTGTTAGAATGAGGGGAATGGTTGTGAGAATGGGAAATGGATGTTAGAATGAAGGCAATGGATGTTAGAATGAGGGGAATGGATGCTCGAATGCGGAATGGATGTAAGAATGGGGAATGGATTTTAGAATGGTAAATGGATGTCAGAATGGGGAATGGATTTATGAATGGGGAATCACTGTTAGAATGGGGAATGGTTGTTAGAATGCGGAATGGATGTTAGAATGAGGGGAATGGATGTTAGAATGAGGGGAATGGATGTTAGAATGAGGGGAATGGATGTTAGAATGAGGGGAATGGATGTTAGAATGAGGGGAATGGATGTTAGAATGAGGGGAATGGATGTTAGATTGGGAAATGGATGTTAGAATGAGGAATGGATGTTAGAATGGGGAATGGCTGTTAGAATGGGGAATCGGTGTTAGAATGGGGAATGGATGTTAGAATGAGGGGAATGGTTGTGAGAATGGGAAATGGAAGTTAGAATGGAGAATGGATGTTAGAATGAGGGGAATGGTTGTGAGAATTGGAAATGGAAGTTAGAATGGAGAATGGATGTTAGAATAGAGAATGGATGTTAGAATGGAGAATGGAAGTTAGAATGAGGGGAATGGATTTTAGAATGGTGAATGGATGTCAAAATGGGGAATGGATTTTAGAATGGTGAATGGATGTCAGAATGGGGAATGGATTTTAGAATGGGGAATGGGTGTTAGAATGGGGAATGACTGTTAGAATGTGGAATCGTTGTTAAAATGGGGAATGGATGTTAGAATGAGGGGAATGGATGTTAGAATGAGGGGAATGGTTGTGAGAATGGGGAATTGAAGTTAGAATGGAGAATGGATGTTAGAATGGAGAATGGATGTTAGAATGGAGAATGGATGTTAGAATGATGGGAATGGTTGCTTGAATGAGATATGGATGTGCGAAAAAGTGGGATGGATGTTAGAATGAGGAAGGGATGTTAGAATGGGGAATTGATGTTCGAATGGGGAATGGATGTTAGAATTGGGAATGGGTGTTCGAATCGGTAATGGTTATTAGAATGGGGAATGGATGTTAGAATGAGGGGAATGGATGTTAGAATGAGGGGAATGGATATTAGAATGAGGGGAATGGTTGTGAGAATGAGGAATGGAAGTTAGAATGGAGAATGGATGTTAGAATGGAGAATGGATGTTAGAAAGATGGGAATGGTTGCTAGAATGAGGAATGGATGTGCGAAAAAGTGGGATAGATGTTAGAATGAGGAAGGGATGTTAGAATGAGGAATTGATGTTCGAATGGGGAATGGATGTTCGAATGCGGAATGGATGTTAGAATTGGGAATGGGTGTTCGAATGGGGAATGGATGTTAGAATGAGGGGAATGGATGTTAGAATGAGGGGAATGGATATTAGAATGAGCGGAATGGATGTTAGAATGGGGAATGGATTTTAGAATTGGGAATGGATGTTAGAATGGAGAATGGAAGTTAGAATGTGGGGAATGGTTGCTAAAATGAGGAATGGATGTGCGAAAAAGTGGGATGGATGTTAGAATGAGAAATGGATGTTAGAATGAGGGGAATGGATGTTAGAATGAGGGGAATGGATGTTAGAATGAGGGGAATGGATGTTAGATTGGGAAATGGATGTTAGATTGGGAAATGGATGTTAGAATGAGGAATGGATGTTAGAATGGGGAATTGCTGTTAGAATGGGGAATCGGTGTTAGATTGGGGAATGGATGTTAGAATGAGGGGAATGGATGTTAGAATGAGGGGAATGGATGTTCGAATGGGGAATGGGTGTTAGAATGGGGAATTGCTGTTAGAATGGGGAATGGTTGTTAGAATGCGGAATGGATGTTAGAATGAGGGGAATGGATGTTAGAATGAGGGGAATGGATGTTAGAATGAGGGGAATGGATGTTAGAATGAGGGGAATGGATGTTAGAATGAGGGGAATGGATGTTAGAATGAGGGGAATGGATGTTAGATTGGGAAATGGATGTTAGAATGAGGAATGGATGTTAGAATGGGGAATGGCTGTTAGAATGGGGAATCGGTGTTAGAATGGGGAATGGATGTTAGAATGAGGGGAATGGTTGTGAGAATGGGAAATGGAAGTTAGAATGGAGAATGGATGTTAGAATGAGGGGAATGGTTGTGAGAATTGGAAATGGAAGTTAGAATGGAGAATGGATGTTAGAATAGAGAATGGATGTTAGAATGGAGAATGGAAGTTAGAATGAGGGGAATGGATTTTAGAATGGTGAATGGATGTCAAAATGGGGAATGGATTTTAGAATGGTGAATGGATGTCAGAATGGGGAATGGATTTTAGAATGGGGAATGGGTGTTAGAATGGGGAATGACTGTTAGAATGTGGAATCGTTGTTAAAATGGGGAATGGATGTTAGAATGAGGGGAATGGATGTTAGAATGAGGGGAATGGATGTTAGAATGAGGGGAATGGTTGTGAGAATGGGGAATTGAAGTTAGAATGGAGAATGGATGTTAGAATGGAGAATGGTTGCTAGAATGAGCAATGGATGTGCGAAAAAGTGGGATGGATGTTAGAATGAGGAAGGGATGTTAGAATGGGGAATTGATGTTCGAATGGGGAATGCATGTTAGAATTGGGAATGGGTGTTCGAATCGGTAATGGATATTAGAATGGGGAATGGATGTTAGAATGAGGGGAATGGATGTTAGAATGAGGGGAATGGATATTAGAATGAGGGGAATGGTTGTGAGAATGAGGAATGGAAGTTAGAATGGAGAATGGATGTTAGAATGAGGGGAATGGATGCTAGAATGGGGAATTGCTGTTAGAATGGGGAATCGGTGTTAGATTGGGGAATGGATGTCAGAATGAGGGGAATGGATGTCAGAATGAGAAATGGGTGTTAGAATGAGGGGAATGGATGCTAGAATGGGGAATGGATTTTAGAATTGGGAATGGATGTTTGAATGGGGACTGGATGTTAGAATGGGGAATGAATGTAAGAAAGGGGAATGGATGTTAGAAGCGGGAATGTATGCGAGAATGGGGAATGGATGCTAGAATGGGGAATGGATGATAGAATGGGGAATGGAAAATAGAATGAGGAAAGGATGTTTGAATGTGGAATGGGTGTTAGAAAGGGGAATGGCTGTTTGAAAGGGGAATGCATGTTAGAATGAGGGGAATGGATGTTAGAATGAGGGGAATAGATGTTAGTATGAGGGGAATCGATGTTAGATTGGGAAAGAGATGTTAGAATGGGGAATGGATGTTAGAATGAGGAATGGATGTTCGAATGGAGAATGGATATTAGAATGGAGAATGCATGTTAGAATGGGGAATGGATGTTAGAATGGGCAATGGATGTTAGAATGAGGGGAATGGACGTTAGATAGGGAAATGGATGTTAGAATGAGGAAAGGATGTTAGAATGGGGAATGGCTGTTGGAATGGGGAATGGATGTTAGAATGGGAAATGGATGTTAGAATGAAGGCAATGGATGTTAGAATGAGGGGAATGGATGCTCGAATGCGGAATGGATGTAAAATGGGGAATGGATGTTGAATGTGGAATGGATGTTCGAAAGCGGAATGGATGGTAGAATGAGGAATGGATGTCAGAATGGGGAATGGATTTTAGAATGAGGGGAATGGATGTTAGAATGAGGAGAATGGATGTTAGAATGAGGGGAATGGATGTTAGATTGGGAAATGGATGTTAGAATGAGGAATGGATGTTAGAATGGGGAATGGCTGTTAGAATGGGGAATCGGTGTTAGAATGGAGAATGGATGTTAGAATGAGGGGAATGGTTGTGAGAATGGGAAATGGAAGTTAGAATGCAGAATGGATATTAGAATGAGGGGAATGGTTTTGAGAATGGGAAATGGAAGTTAGAATTGGGAATGGGTGTTCGAATGGGGAATGGATGTTAGAATGGGGAATGGATGTTAGAATGAGGGGAATGGATGTTAGAATGAGGGGAATGGATATTAGAATGAGCGGAATGGATGTTAGAATGGGGAATGGATTTTAGAATTGCGAATGGATGTTAGAATGGAGAATGGAAGTTAGAATGAGGGGAATGGATGTTAGAATGAGGGGAATGGATGTTAGAATGAGGGGAATGGATGTTAGAATGAGGGGAATGGTTGTGAGAATGGGGAATGGAAGTTAGAATGGACAATGGATGTTAGAATGGAGAATGGATGTTAGAATGGAGAATGGATGTTAGAATGGAGAATGGATGTTAGAAAGATGGGAATGGTTGCTAGAATGAGGAATGGATGTGCGAAAAAGTGGGATGGATGTTAGAATGAGGAAGGGATGTTAGAATGGGAATTGATGTTCGAATCGGGAATGGATGTTCGAATGCGGAATGGATGTTAGAATTGGGAATGGGTGTTCGAATGGGGAATGGATGTTAGAATGGGGAATGGATGTTAGAATGAGGGGAATGGATGTTAGAATGAGGGGAATGGATATTAGAATGAGCGGAATGGATGTTAGAATGGGGAATGGATTTTAGAATTGCGAATGGATGTTAGAATGGAGAATGGAAGTTAGAATGAGGGGAATGGTTGCTAAAATGAGGAATGGATGTGCGAAAAAGTGGGATGGATGTTAGAATGAGAAATGGATGTTAGAATGAGGGGAATGGATGTTAGAATGAGGGGAATGGATGTTAGAATGAGGGGAATGGATGTTAGAATGAGGGGAATGGATGTTAGATTGGGAAATGGATGTTAGATTGGGAAATGGATGTTAGAATGAGGAATGGATGTTAGAATGGGGAATGGCTGTTAGAATGCGGAATCGGTGTTAGAATGGGGAATGGATGTTAGAATGAGGGGAATGGTTGTGAGAATGGGAAAAGGAAGTTAGAATGGAGAATGGATGTTAGAATAGAGAATGGATGTTAGAATGGAGAATGGAAGTTAGAATGAGGGGAATGGATTTTAGAATGGTGAATGGATGTCAGAATGGGGAATAGATGTTAGAATGGGGAATGGATGTTAGACTGGGGAATGACTGTTAGAATGTGGAATCGTTGTTAGAATGGGGAATGGATGTTAGAATGGGGAATGGATGTTAGAATGAGGGGAATGGATGTTAGAATGAGGGGAATGGATATTAGAATGAGTGGAATGGATGTTAGAATGGGGAATGGATTTTAGAATTGGGAATTGATGTTAGAATGGAGAATGGAAGTTAGAATGAGGGGAATGGTTGCTAAAGTGAGGAATGGATGTGCGAAAAAGTGGGATGGATGTTAGAATGAGAAATGGATGTTAGAATGAGGGGAATGGATGTTAGAATGAGGGTAATGGATGTTAGAATGAGGGGAATGGATGTTAGAATGAGGGGAATGGTTGTGAGAATGTGGACTGGAATTTAGAATGGAGAATGGATGTTAGAATGGAGAATGGATGTTAGAATGCGGAATGGATGGTAGAATGGGGAATGGAGGTTAGAATGAGGAGCGGATGTAGAATGAGGGGACTGGATGTCAGAATCAGGGGAATGGATGTCAGAATGGGGAATGAATGTTAGAATGGGGAGTGGATGGAGAATGAGAGGAATTGATGTTCGAATGACGGGAATGGATGTAAGAATGAGGGGAATGGATGTTAGAATGAGGGGAATGGATGTAGAATGAGGGGAATGGATGTTAGAATCAGGGGAATGGATGTTAGAATGAGGGGAATGGTTGTGAGAATGGGGAATGGAAGTTAGAATGGAGAATGGATGTTAGAATGGAGAATGGATGTTAGAATGGGGAATACATGTTAGAATGGGGGAAATGGATGCTAGAATTGTGAATGGATGTTGGAATGGGGAATGGATGTTAGAATGGGGAATGGATGTTAGAATGGGGAATAGGTGTTAGAATGTGGAATGACTGTTAGAAGATGGAATCGGTGTTAGAATGGGGAATCGGTGTTAGAATGGGGAATGGATGTTAGAATGAGGGAATGGATGTTAGAATGAGGGGAATGGATGTTAGAATGAGGGGAATGGATGTTAGAATGGGAAATGGATGTTAGAATGGGAAATGGATGTTAGAATGAGGGCAATGGATGTTAGAATGAGGGGAATGGATGCTCGAATGCGGAATGGGTGTAAGAATGGGGAATGGATTTGGAATGTGGAATGGATGTTTGAAAGCGGAATGGATGGTAGAATGGGGAATGGATGTTAGAATGAGGGTAATGGATGTTAGAATGAGGGAAATGGATGCTAGAATTGAGAATGGATGTTAGAATGGTGAATGGATGTTAGAATGAGGGGAATGGATTTTAGAATGAGGGGAATAGATGTTAGAATGAGGGGAATGGTTGTTAGAATGGGGAATGGAAGTTAGAATGGAGAATGGATGTTAGAATGGAGAATGGATGTTAGAATGGAGAATGGATGTTAGAATGATGGGAATGGTTGCTACAATGAGGAAAGGATGTGCGAAAAAGTGGGACGGATGTTAGAATGAGGAATGGATGTTAGAATGGGGAATTCATGTTAGAATGAGGGGAATGGATGTTAGAATGAGGTTAATGAATGTTAGAATGGGGGAAATGGATGCTAGAATTGTGAATGGATGTTAGAATGGGGAATGGATGTTAGAATAGGGAATGGATGTTAGAATGGGGAATGACTGTTAGAAGGGGGAATCGGTGTTAGAATGGGGAATCGGTGTTAGAATGGGGAATGGATGTTAGAATGAGGGGAATGGATGTTAGATTGAGGGTAATGGATGTTAGAATGAGGGAAATGGATGCTAGAATTGGGAATGGATGTTAGAATGGTGAATGGATGTCAGAATGGGGAATGGATTTTAGAATGGGGAATGGATGTTAGAATGGGGAATGACTGTTAGAATGGGGAATGGATGTTCGAATGGGGAATGGATGTTAGAATGAGGGGAATGGATGTTAGAATGAGGGGAATGTATGTTCGAATGGCGAATGGATGTTAGAATGAGCAGAATGGTTGTGAGAATGGGAAATGGAAGTTAGAATGGGGAAAGGATGTTTGAATGGGGAATGGATATTAGAATGGGGAATTCATGTTAGAATGGGGAATGTATGTTAGAATTACCGGAATTGATGTTAGAATGGCGAATGGATGTTAGAATGAGGAATGGATGTTCGATTGAGGGGAATGGATGTTAGCATCAGGAATGGATGTTAGAATGACGGTAATGGATGTTAGAATGGGGGAAATGGATACTAAAATTGTGATTGGATGTCAGAATGGGAAATGGATGTTAGAATGGGAAATGGATGTTAGAATGGGGAATGGATATTAGAATGGAGAATGGATGTTAGAATGGGGAATGGATGTTAGAATGGGGAATGGATATTAGAATGGAGAATGGATGTTAGAATGAGGGGAATGGATGTAAGCTTGGGGAATGGGTAAACGAATCCGGAATGGATGTTAGAATGAGGGGAATGGATGTTAGAATGTGGGAAATGGATATTTGAATGGGGAATGGATTTTCGAATGGGTAAAGGATGTTAGAATGAGGGGAGTGGATGTTAGATTAGGAAATGGATGTTAGAATGAGGAATGGATGTTAGAATGGTGAATGGCTGTTAGAATGGGGAATCAGTGTCAGAATGGGGAATGGATGTTAGAATGAGGGGAATGGATGTTAGAATGAGGGAAATGCATGTTAGAATGAGGAATGGATGTTCGAATGAGGGGAATGGATGTTGGAATGGAGAATGGATGTTCGAATGGAGAATGGATGTTAGAATGAGGGGAATGGTTGCTAGAATGAGGAATGGTTGCTAGAATGAGGAATGGATGTGCGAGTAAGTGGGATGGATGTTAGAATGGTGAATGGATGTTAGAATGAGGGGAATGGATGTTAAAATGAGGAAGAATGTCAGAATGAGGGGAATGGATATTAGAATGGGGAATGGATGCTCGAATGGTGAATGGATGTTAGAATGAGGGGAAGGGACGGCAGAATGAGGGGAATGGATGATAGAATGCGGAATGGATGTTAGAATGAGGGGAATGGATGTTAGAATGAGGGGAATGGTTGTTAGAATGAGGGGACTGGGTGTTAGAATGAGGAATGGATGTTCGAATGAAGGGAATGGATGTTAGAATGGAGAATGGATGTTAGAATGGAGAATGGATGTTCGAATGGAGAATGGATGTTAGAATGAGGGGAATGGTTGCTAGAATGAGGAATGGTTGCTAGAATGAGGAATGGATGTGCGAATAAGTGGGATGGATGTTAGAATGAGGAAGGGATGTTAGAATGGGGAATGGATGTTAGAATGAGGGGAATGGATGTTAGAATGAGGGGAATGGATGTTAAAATGGGGAAGAATATCAGAATGAGGGGAATGGATATTAGAATGGGGAATGGATGTTCGAATGGTGAATGGATGTTAGAATGAGGGGAAGGGACGACAGAATGAGGGGAATGGATGATAGAATGGGGAACGGATGTTAGAATGAGGGGAATGGATGTTCGAATGGGGAAAGGATGTTAGAATGGGGAATGGATGTTAGAATGGGGGCAATGGATGTTAGAATGAGGGGAATGGATGCAAAAATGAGGAATGGATGCTAGAATAGAGAATGGATGTTAGCATGTGGGGAATGGATGTTAGAATGGGGATTGGATGTTCGAAAGGGGAATGGATGTTAGAATGGGAAATGGATGTTAGAATGAGGGAAATGGATGTTTGAATGGGGAATGGATGCTAGAATCTGGAATGGATGTTAGAATGGAGAATAGATGTTCGAATGGAGAATGGATGTTAGAATGGGGAATGGATGTTAAAATGAAGGGAATGGAAGTTAGAATGGAGATTGGATGTTAGAATGGGGAATGGATGTTAAAATAAAGGGAATGGATGTTAGAATGGGGAATGGATGCTAGAATGTGGAATGAATGTTAGAATGGAGAATGGATGTTAGAATGGGAAATGGATGTTAAAATGAAGGGAATGGATGTTAGAATGTGGAACAGATGTTAGAATGGGGAATGGATGTAAGGATGGGGAATGTATGTTAGAATGGGAAATGGATGTTAGAATGGGGAATGGATGTTAAAAAGAAGGGAATGGATGTTAGAATGGGGAATGGATGTAAGAATGGGGAATACATGTTAGAATGTGGGTAATGGTTGTTAGAATCAGAGTAATGGATGTTAGAATGGGGGAAATGGATCCTGGAATTGTGAATGGATGTTAGAATGGGGAATGGATGTTAGAATGGAGAATGGATGCTGGAATGGGTAATAACTGTTCGAATGGGGAATGGGTGTTGGAATGGGGAATGGATATTAAAATGAGGGGAATGGATGTTAGAATGAGGGGAATGGATGTTAGAATGAGGGCAATGGATGTTTGAATGGGGAATGGATTTTCGAATGAGGAATGGCTGTTAGAATGGGGTATCGGTGCTAAAATGGGGAATGGATGTTAGAATGAGGTGAATAGATGTTAGAATGAGGGGAATGGTTGTTAGAATGAGGGGACTGGGTGTGAGAATGGGGAATGGATGTTCGAATGAGAGGAATGGATGTTAGAATGGAGAATAGATGTCAGAATGGAGAATGGATGTTCGAATGGAGAATGGATGTTAGAATGAGGGGAATGGTTGCTAGAATGAAGATTGGTTGCTAGAATGAGGAATGGATGTGCGAATAATTGAGATGGATGTTAGAATGAGGAATGGATGTTAGAATGGGAAATGGATGTTCGAACGGAGAATGGATGTCAGAACGAGGGGAATGGATGTTAGAATGGGGAACGGTTGTTAGAATATGGAATGGATGTTAGAATGGGGAAAGGATGTTAGAATGGGGAATGGATATTAGAATGGGGAATTCATGTTAGAATGGGGAATGTATGTTAGAATTACCGGAATTGATGTTAGAATGGTGAATGGATGTAAGAATGAGGAATGGATGTTAGAATGAGGGTAATGGATGTTAGAATGGGGGAAATGGATGCTAAAATTGTGAATGGATGTTTGAATGGGAAATGAATGTCAGAATGGGGAATGGATGTTAGAATGGGGAATGGATGTTAGAATGGGGAATCGACATTAGAATGGGGAATGGATGTTAGAATGAGGGGAATGGATGTTAGAATGTGTGGAATGTATATTTGAATGGGGAATGGATTTTCGAATGGGGAAAGGATGTTAGAATGAGGGGAATGGATGTTAGATTGGGAAATGGATGTTAGAATGAGGAATGGATTTTAGAATGGGGAATGACTGTTAGAATGGGGAATCGGTGTTAGAATGGGGAATGGATGTTAGAATGAGGGGAATGGATGTTAGAATGAGGGGAATGGATGTTAGAATGAGGGGAATGGATGTTAGAATGAGGGGAATGGTTGTGAGAATGGGGAATGGAATTTAGAATGGAGAATGGATGTTAGAATGGAGAATGGATGTTAGAATGGAGAATGGATGTTAGAATGATGGGATTGGTTGCTAGAATGAGGAATGGATGTGCGAAAAAGTGGGATGGATGTTAGAATGAGGAAGGGATGTTAGAATGGGGAATTGATGTTCGAATGGGGAATGGATGTTCGAATGCAGAATGGATGTTAGAATTGGGAATGGGTGTTCGAATGGGGAATGGATATTAGAATGGGGAATGGATGTTCGAATGAGGGGAATGGATGTTCGAATGAGGGGAATGGATGTTAGAATGAGGGGAATGGATATTAGAATGAGCGGAATGGATGTTAGAATGGGGAATGGATTTTAGAATTGGGAATGGATGTTAGAATGGAGAATGGAAGTTAGAATGTGGGGAATGGTTGCTAAAATGAGGAATGGATGTGCGAAAAAGTGGGATGGATGTTAGTATGAGAAATGGATGTTAGAATGAGGGGAATGGATGTTAGAATGAGGGGAATGGATGTTAGAATGAGGGGAGTGATGTTAGAATGAGGGGAATGGATGTTAGATTGGGAAATCGATGTTAGAATGAGGAATGGATGTTAGAACGGGGAATGGCTGTTAGAATGGGGAATCGGTGTTAGAATGGGGAATGGATGTTAGAATGAGGGGAATGGTTGTGAGAATGGGAAATGGAAGTTAGAATGGAGAATGGATGTTAGAATGAGGGGAATGGTTGTGAGAATGGGAAATGGAAGTTAGAATGGAGAATGGATGTTAGAATAGCGAATGGATGTTAGAATGGAGAATGGAAGTTAGAATGAGGGGAATGGATTTTAGAATGGTGAATGGATGTCAGAATGGGGAATGGATTTTAGAATGGTGAATGGATGTCAGAATGGGGAATGGATTTTAGAATGTGGAATCGTTGTTAGAATGGGGAATGCATGTTAGAATCAGGGGAATGGATGTTAGAATGAGGGGAATGGATGTTAGAATGAGGGGAATGGATGTTAGAATGAAGGGAATGGTTGTGAGAATGGGGAATGGATGTTAGAATGGAGAATGGATGTTAGAATGGAGAATGGAAGTTAGAATGGAGAAGGGATGTTAGAATTGAGAATGGATGTTAGAATGATGGGAATGGTTGCTAGAATGAGGAATGGATGTGTGAAAAAGTGGGATGGATGTTAGAATGAGGAAGTGATGTTAGAATTGGGAATGGGTGTTCGAATGGGGAATGGATATTAGAATGGGGGGAATGGATGTTAGAATGAGGGGAATGGATATTAGAATGAGCGGAATGGATGTTAGAATGGGGAATGGATTTTAGAATTGGGAATGGATGTTAGAATGGAGAATGGAAGTTAGAATGTGGGGAATGGTTGCTAAAATGAGGAATGGATGTGCGAAAAAGTGGGATGGATGTTAGAATGAGAAATGGATGTTAGAATGAGGGGAATGGATGTTAGAATGAGGGGAATGGATGTTAGAATGAGGGGAATGGATGTTAGAATGAGGGGAATGGATGTTAGATTGGGAAATGGATGTTAGATTGGGAAATGGATGTTAGAATGAGGAATGGATGTTAGAATGGGGAATGGAAGTTAGAATGTGGGGAATGGTTGCTAAAATGAGGAATGGATGTGCGAAAAAGTGGGATGGATGTTAGAATGAGAAATGGATGTTAGAATGAGGGGAATGGATGTTAGAATGAGGGGAATGGATGTTAGAATGAGGGGAATGGATGTTAGAATGAGGGGAATGGTTGTGAGAATGGGGAATGGAAGTTAGAATGGAGAATGGATGTTAGAATGGAGAATGGATGTTAGAATGGGGAATACATGTTAGAATGGGGGGAAATGGATGCTAGAATTGTGAATGGATGTTGGAATGGGGAATGGATGTTAGAATGGGGAATGGATGTTAGAATGGGGAATAGGTGTTAGAATGTGGAATGACTGTTAGAAGATGGAATCGGTGTTAGAATGGGGAATCGGTGTTAGAATGGGGAATGGATGTTAGAATGAGGGAATGGATGTTAGAATGAGGGGAATGGATGTTAGAATGAGGGGAATGGATGTTAGAATGGGAAATGGATGTTTGAATGAGGGCAATGGATGTTAGAATGAGGGGAATGGATGCTCGAATGCGGAATGGGTGTAAGAATGGGGAATGGATTTGGATTGTGGAATGGATGTTTGAAAGCGGAATGGATGGTAGAAAGGGGAATGGATGTTAGAATGAGTGTAATGGATGTTAGAATGAGGGAAATGGATGCTAGAATTGAGAATGGATGTTTAGAATGGTGAATGGATGTTGGAATGAGAGGAATGGATGTTAAAATGGGGAAGAATATCAGAATGAGGGGAATGGATATTAGAATGGGGAATGGATGTTAGAATGGGGAATGGAAGTTAGAATGGAGATTGGATGTTAGAATGGGGAATGGATGTTAAAATGAAGGGAATGGATGTTAGAATGGGGAATGGATGCTAGAATGTGGAATGAATGTTAGAATGGAGAATGGATGTTAGAATGGGAAATGGATGTTAAAATGAAGGGAATGGATGTTAGAATGTGGAACAGATGTTAGAATGGGGAATGGATGTAAGGATGGGGAATGTATGTTAGAATGGGAAATGGATGTTAGAATGGGGAATGGATGTTAAAAAGAAGGGAATGGATGTTAGAATGGGGAATGGATGTAAGAATGGGGAATACATGTTAGAATGTGGGTAATGGTTGTTAGAATCAGAGTAATGGATGTTAGAATGGGGGAAATGGATCCTGGAATTGTGAATGGATGTTAGAATGGGGAATGGATGTTAGAATGGAGAATGGATGCTGGAATGGGTAATAACTGTTCGAATGGGGAATGGGTGTTGGAATGGGGAATGGATATTAAAATGAGGGGAATGGATGTTAGAATGAGGGGAATGGATGTTAGAATGAGGGCAATGGATGTTTGAATGGGGAATGGATTTTCGAATGAGGAATGGCTGTTAGAATGGGGTATCGGTGCTAAAATGGGGAATGGATGTTAGAATGAGGTGAATAGATGTTAGAATGAGGGGAATGGTTGTTAGAATGAGGGGACTGGGTGTGAGAATGGGGAATGGATGTTCGAATGAGAGGAATGGATGTTAGAATGGAGAATAGATGTCAGAATGGAGAATGGATGTTCGAATGGAGAATGGATGTTAGAATGAGGGGAATGGTTGCTAGAATGAAGATTGGTTGCTAGAATGAGGAATGGATGTGCGAATAATTGAGATGGATGTTAGAATGAGGAATGGATGTTAGAATGGGAAATGGATGTTCGAACGGAGAATGGATGTCAGAACGAGGGGAATGGATGTTAGAATGGGGAACGGTTGTTAGAATATGGAATGGATGTTAGAATATGGAATGGATGTTAGAATGGGGAAAGGATGTTAGAATGGGGAATGGATATTAGAATGGGGAATTCATGTTAGAATGGGGAATGTATGTTAGAATTACCGGAATTGATGTTAGAATGGTGAATGGATGTAAGAATGAGGAATGGATGTTAGAATGAGGGTAATGGATGTTAGAATGGGGGAAATGGATGCTAAAATTGTGAATGGATGTTTGAATGGGAAATGAATGTCAGAATGGGGAATGGATGTTAGAATGGGGAATGGATGTTGGAATGGGGAATCGACATTAGAATGGGGAATGGATGTTAGAATGAGGGGAATGGATGTTAGAATGTGTGGAATGTATATTTGAATGGGGAATGGATTTTCGAATGGGGAAAGGATGTTAGAATGAGGGGAATGGATGTTAGATTGGGAAATGGATGTTAGAATGAGGAATGGATTTTAGAATGGGGAATGACTGTTAGAATGGGGAATCGGTGTTAGAATGGGGAATGGATGTTAGAATGAGGGGAATGGATGTTAGAATGAGGGGAATGGATGTTAGAATGAGGGGAATGGATGTTAGAATGAGGGGAATGGTTGTGAGAATGGGGAATGGAATTTAGAATGGAGAATGGATGTTAGAATGGAGAATGGATGTTAGAATGGAGAATGGATGTTAGAATGATGGGATTGGTTGCTAGAATGAGGAATGGATGTGCGAAAAAGTGGGATGGATGTTAGAATGAGGAAGGGATGTTAGAATGGGGAATTGATGTTCGAATGGGGAATGGATGTTCGAATGCAGAATGGATGTTAGAATTGGGAATGGGTGTTCGAATGGGGAATGGATATTAGAATGGGGAATGGATGTTCGAATGAGGGGAATGGATGTGAGAATGAGGGGAATGGATGTTAGAATGAGGGGAATGGATATTAGAATGAGCGGAATGGATGTTAGAATGGGGAATGGATTTTAGAATTGGGAATGGATGTTAGAATGGAGAATGGCAGTTAGAATGAGGGGAATGATTGCTAAAATGAGGAATGGATGTGCGAAAAAGTGGGATGGATGTTAGAATGAGAAATGGATGTTAGAATGAGGGGAATGGATGTTAGAATGAGGGGAATGGATGTTAGAATGAGGGGAGTGATGTTAGAATGAGGGGAATGGATGTTAGATTGGGAAATGGATGTTAGAATGAGGAATGGATGTTAGAACGGGGAATGGCTGTTAGAATGGGGAATCGGTGTTAGAATGGGGAATGGATGTTAGAATGAGGGGAATGGTTGTGAGAATGGGAAATGGAAGTTAGAATGGAGAATGGATGTTAGAATGAGGGGAATGGTTGTGAGAATGGGAAATGGAAGTTAGAATGGAGAATGGAAGTTAGAATGAGGGGAATGGATTTTAGAATGGTGAATGGATGTCAGAATGGGGAATGGATTTTAGAATGGTGAATGGATGTCAGAATGGGGAATGGATTTTAGAATGTGGAATCGTTGTTAGAATGGGGAATGCATGTTAGAATGAGGGGAATGGATGTTAGAATGAGGGGAATGGATGTTAGAATGAGGGGAATGGATGTTAGAATGAGGGGAATGGTTGTGAGAATGGGGAATGGATGTTAGAATGGAGAATGGATGTTAGAATGGAGAATGGATGTTAGAATGGAGAATGGATGTTAGAACTGAGAATGGATGTTAGAATTGAGAATGGATGTTAGAATGATGGGAATGGTTGCTAGAATGAGGAATGGATGTGTGAAAAAGTGGGATGGATGTTAGAATGAGGAAGTGATGTTAGAATTGGGAATGGGTGTTCGAATGGGGAATGGATATTAGAATGGGGGGAATGGATGTTAGAATGAGTGGAATGGATATTAGAATGAGCGGAATGGATGTTAGAATGGGGAATGGATTTTAGAATTGGGAATGGATGTTAGAATGGAGAATGGAAGTTAGAATGTGGGGAATGGTTGCTAAAATGAGGAATGGATGTGCGAAAAAGTGGGATGGATGTTAGAATGAGAAATGGATGTTAGAATGAGGGGAATGGATGTTAGAATGAGGGGAATGGATGTTAGAATGAGGGGAATGGATGTTAGAATGAGGGGAATGGATGTTAGATTGGGAAATGGATGTTAGATTGGGAAATGGATGTTAGAATGAGGAATGGATGTTAGAATGGGGAATGGAAGTTAGAATGTGGGGAATGGTTGCTAAAATGAGGAATGGATGTGCGAAAAAGTGGGATGGATGTTAGAATGAGAAATGGATGTTAGAATGAGGGGAATGGATGTTAGAATGAGGGGAATGGATGTTAGAATGAGGGGAATGGATGTTAGAATGAGGGCAATGGATGTTAGAATGAGGGGAATGGATGCTCGAATGCGGAATGGGTGTAAGAATGGGGAATGGATTTGGATTGTGGAATGGATGTTTGAAAGCGGAATGGATGGTAGAAAGGGGAATGGATGTTAGAATGAGGGTAATGGATGTTAGAATGAGGGAAATGGATGCTAGAATTGAGAATGGATGTTTAGAATGGTGAATGGATGTTGGAATGAGAGGAATGGATGTTAAAATGGGGAAGAATATCAGAATGAGGGGAATGGATATTAGAATGGGGAATGGATGTTCGAATGGTGAATGGATGTTAGAATGAGGGGAAGGGACGACAGAATGAGGGGAATTGATGATAGAATGGGGAACGGATGTTAGAATGAGGGGAATGGATGTTCGAATGGGGAAAGGATGTTAGAATGGGGAATGGATGTTAGAGTGGGGAATAGTTGTTCGAATGAGGGCAATGGATGTTAGAATGAGGGGAATGGAGGCAAAAATGAGGAATGGATGCTAGAATGGAAAATGGATGTTAGCATGAGGGGAATGGATGTTAGAATGGGGAATGGATGTTCGAAAGGGGAATGGATGTTAGAATGGGAAATGGATGTTAGAATGAGGGAAATGGATGTTTGAATGGGGAATGGATGCTCGAATCTGGAATGGATGTTACAATGGAGAATAGATGATCGAATGGAGAATGGATAATAGAATGGGGAATGGATGTTAAAATAAAGGGAATGGATGTTAGAATGGGGAATGGATGCTAGAATTTGGAATGAATGTTAGAATGGGGAATTGATGTTAGAATGGGGAATGGATGTAAGAATGGGAAATGGATGTAAGAATGGGGAATGGATGTTAGATTGGGGAATGGATGTTAGAATGGGGAATGGATGTTAGAATGGGGAATGGATGATAGAATGGGGAATGGATGTTAGAATGGGGAATGGATGTTAGAATGGGGAATGGGAGTTAGAATGAGGGGAATGGATGTTAGATTGGGAAATGGATGTTAGAATGGGGAAAGGATGTTAGAATGGGGAATGGATGTTAGAATGGGGAATGGATGTTAGAATGGGGAATGGATGATAGAATGGGGAATGGATGTTAGAAATGGGAATGGGTGTTAGAATGAGGGGAATGGATGTTAGATTGGGAAATGGATGTTAGAATGAGGAATGGATGTTAGAATGGGGAATGGATGTTAGAATGAGGAATGGATGTTAGAATTGGGAATGGATGTTAGAATGGGAACAATGGATGTTAGAATGAGGACAATGGATGTTAGAATGACGGGAATGGATGCTAAAATGTGGAATGGATGTTAGAATGGAGAATGGTTGTTAGAATGAGGGGAATGGAGGTAGAATGAGGGGAATGGATGTTAGAATGGGGAATGGATGTTAGAATGGGAAATGGATGTTAGAATGAGGGGAATGGATGTTAGAATAAGGGGAATGGATGCTAGAATGCGGAATGGATGCTCGAATGGGGTATGGATGTAAGAATGGGGAATGGATGTCGAATGTGGAATGGATGTTAAAATGGGGAAAGTATAATACAATGGGGAATGGATGTTAGAATGGGGAATTCATGTTGGAATCGGGAATGGATGTTAGCATGACGGGAATTGATGTCAGAATGTGGAATGGATGTTTGAAAGTGGAATGGATGGTAGAATGGGGAATGGATGGTAGAATGAGGGTAATGGATGATGGAATGAGGTAAATGGATGCTAGAATTGGGAATGGATGTTAGAATGGTGAATGGATGTCAGAATGGGGAATGGATTTTAGAATGGGGAATGGATGTTAGAATGGGGAATGACTGTTAGAATGGGGAATGGGTGTTAGAATGGAGAATGGGTGTGAGAATGGGGAATGGATGTTAGAATGAGGGGAATGGATGTTAGAATGAGGGGAATGGATGTTAGAATGAGGGGAATGGATGTTATATTGGAAAATAGATGTTAGAATGAGGAATGGATGTTAGAATGGGGAATCGGTGTTAGAATGGTGAATGGATGTTAGAATGAGGGGAATGGATGTTAGAATGAGGGGAATGGATATTCGAATGAGGAATGGATGTTGGAATGAGGGGAATGGTGGTGAGAATGGGAAATTGAAGTTAGAATGGAGAATGGATGTTAGAATGGAGAATGGATGTTAGAATGGAGAATGGAAGTTAGAATGAGGGGATTGGTTGCTAGAACGAGGAATGGATGTGCGAAAAAGTGGGATGGATGTTAGAATGAGGAATGGATGTTAGAATGGGGAATACATGTTAGAATGTGGGTAATGGTTGTTAGAATCAGAGTAATGGATGTTAGAATGGGGGAAATGGATCCTGGAATTGTGAATGGATGTTAGAATGGGGAATGGATGTTAGAATGGAGAATGGATGCTGGAATGGGTAATAACTGTTCGATTGGGGAATGGGTGTTGGAATGGGGAATATATATTAAAATGAGGGGAATGGATGTTAGAATGAGGGGAATGGATGTCAGAATGAGGGCAATGGATGTTTGAATGGGGAATGGATTTTCGAATGGGGAAAGGATGTTAGAATGAGGGAAATCGATGTTAGATTGGGAAATGGATGTTACAATGAGGAATGGATTGTAGAATGGGGAATGGCTGTTAGAATGGGGAATCGGTGTTAGAATGTGGAATGGATGTTAGAATGAGGGGAATGGATGTTAGAATGAGGGGAATGGTTGTGAGAATGGGAAATGGAAGTTAGAATGGAAAATGGATGTTAGAATGCAGAATGGATGTTAGAATGATGGGAATGGTTGATAGAATGAGGAATGGATGTGCGAAAAAGTGGGATGGATGTTAGAATGAGGAAGGGATGTTAGAATGGGGAATTGATGTTCGAATGGGGAATGGATGTTCGAATGCGGAATGGATGTTAGAATTGGGAATGGGTGTTCGAATGGGGAATGGATATTAGAATGGGGAATGGATGTTAGAATGAGGGGAATGGATGTTAGAATGAGGGGAATGGATATTAGAATGAGCGGAATGGATGTTAGAATGGGGAATGGATTTTAGAATTGGGAATGGATGTTAGAATGGAGAATGGAAGTTAGAATGAGGGGAATGGTTGCTAAAATGAGGAATGGATGTGCGAAAAAGTGGGATGGATGTTAGAATGAGAAATGGATGTTAGAATGAGGGGAATGGATGTTAGAATGAGGGGAATGGATGTGAGAATGGGGGGAATGGATGTTAGAACAAGGGGAATGGATGTTAGATTGGGAAATGGATGTTAGAATGAGCAATGGATGTTAGAACGGGGAATGGCTGTTAGAATGGGGAATCGGTGTTAGAATGGGGAATGGATGTTAGAATGAGGGGAATGGTTGTGAGAATGGGAAATGGAAGTTAGAATGGAGAATGGATGTTAGAATGAGGGGAATGGTTGTGAGAATGGGAAATGGAAGTTAGAATGGAGAATGGATGTTAGAATAGAGAATGGATGTTAGAATGGAGAATGGAAGTAAAAATGAGGGGAATGGATTTTAGAATGGAGAATGGATGTTAGAATGGAGAATGGATGTTAGAATGGAGAATGGATGTTAGAATGATGGGAATGGTTGCTAGAATGAGGAATGGATGTGCGAAAAAGTGGGATGGATGTTAGAAAGAGGAAGGGATGTTAGAATGGGGAATTGATGTTCAAATGGGGAATGGATGTTCGAATGCGGAATGGATGTTAGAATTGGGAATGGGTGTTCGAATGGGGAATGGATATTAGAATGGGGAATGGATGTTAGAATGAGGGGAATGGATGTTAGAATGAGGGGAATGGATATTAGAATGAGCGGAATGGATGTTAGAATGGGGAATGGATTTTAGAATTGGGAATAGATGTTAGAATGGAGAATTGAAGTTAGAATGTGGGGAATGGTTGCTAAAATGAGGAATGGATGTGCGAAAAAGTGGGATGGATGTTAGAATGAGAAATGGATGTTAGAATGAGGGGAATGGATGTTAGAATGAGGGGAATGGATGTTAGAATGTGGGGAATGGATGTTAGAATGAGGTGAATGGTTGCGAGAATGGGGAATGGAAGTTAGAATGGAGAATGGATGTTAGAATGGAGAATGGATGTTAGAATGGGGAATACATGTCAGAATGGGGGAAATGGATGCTAGAATTGTGAATGGATGTTGGAATGGGGAATGGATGTTAGAATGGGGAATGGATGTTAGAATGGGGAATAGGTGTTAGAATGTGGAATGACTGTTAGAAGATGGAATCGGTGTTAGAATGGGGAATCGGTGTTAGAATGGGGAAAGGATGTTAGAATGAGGGAATGGATGTTAGAATGAGGAATTGGTGTTAGAATGAGGGCAATGGATTTTAGAATGAGGGGAATGGATGTTAGAAAGAGGGGAATGGTCGTGAGAATGGGGAATGGAAGTTAGAATGGAGAATGGATGTTAGAATGGAGAATGGATGTTAGAATGGAGAATGGATGTTAGAATGATGGGAATGGTTGCTAGAATGAGGAAAGGATGTGCGAAAAAGTGGGATGGATGTTAGAATGAGGAATGGATGTTAGAATGGGGAATTCATGTTAGAATGAGGGGAATAGATGTTAGAATGAGGTTAATGAATGTTAGAATGGGGGAAATGGATGCTAGAATTGTGAATGGATGTTAGAATGGGGAATGGATGTTAGAATAGGGAATGGATGTTAGAATAGGGAATGGATGTTAGAATGGGGAATGACTGTTAGAAGGGGGAATCGGTGTTAGAATGGGGAATCGGTGTTAGAATGGGGAATGGATGTTAGAATGAGGGGAATGGATGTTAGAATGAGGGGAATGGATGTTAGAATGGGGAATGGACGTTAGAATGAGGAATGGATGTTAGAATGGGGAATGGATGTTTGAAAGCGGAATGCATGGTAGAATGGGGAATGGATGTTAGATTGAGGGTAATGGATGTTAGAATGAGGGAAATGGATGCTAGAATTGGGAATGGATGTTAGAATGGTGAATGGATGTCAGAATGGGGAATGGATTTTAGAATGGGGAATGGATGTTAGAATGGGGAATGACTGTTAGAATGGGGAATGGATGTTAGAATGGGGAATGGATGTTAGAATGAGGGGAATGGATGTTTGAATGAGGGGAATGGATGTTCGAATGGCGAATGGATGTTAGAATGAGGGGAATGGTTGTGAGAATGGGAAATGGAAGTTAGAATGGGGAAAGGATGTTTGAATGGGGAATGGATATTAGAATGGGGAATTCATGTTAGAATGGGGAATGTATGTTAGAATGACCGGAATTGATGTTAGAATGGTGAATGGATTTTAGAATGAGGAATGGATGTTCGAGTGAGGGGAATGGATGTGAGCATCAGGAATGGATGTTAGAATGACGGTAATGGATGTTAGAATGGGGGAAATGAATGCTAAAATTGTGAATGGATGTTAGAATGGGAAATAGATGTCAGAATGGGAAATGGATGTTAAAATGGGAAATGGATGTTAGAATGAGGAATGGATATTAGAATGGGGAATGGATGTAAGAATGGGGAATGGATGTTAGAATGGGGAATGGATATTAGAATGGAGAATGGATGTTAGAATGAGGGGAATGGATGTTAGAATGTGGGAAATGGATATTTGAATGGGGAATGGATTTTCGAATGGGTAAAGGATGTTAGAATGAGGGGAATGGATGTTGGAATGGAGAATGGATGTTAGAATGGAGAATGGATGTTCGAATGGAGAATGGATGTTAGAATGAGGGGAATGTTTGCTAGAATGAGGAATGGTTGCTAGAATGAGGAATGGATGTGCGAATAAGTGGGATGGATGTTAGAATGAGGAATGGATGTTAGAATGGTGAATGGATGTTAGAATGAGGGGAATGGATGTTAAAATGGGGAAGAATGTCAGAATGAGGGGAATGGATATTAGAATGGGGAATGGATGCTCGAATGGTGAATGGATGCTAGAATGAGGGGAAGGGACGGCAGAAAGAGGGGAATGGATGATAGAATGCGGAATGGATGTTAGAATGAGGGGAATGGATGTTCGAATGGGGAATCGGTGTTAGAATGGGGAATGGATGTTAGAATGGGGAATCGGTGTTAGAATGGGGAATGGATGTTAGGATGAGGGGAATGGATGTTAGAATGAGGGGAATGGTTGTTAGAATGAGGGGACTGGGTGTTAGAATGGAGAATGGATGTTCGAATGAAGGGAATGGATGTTAGAATGGATAATGGATGTTAGAATGGAGAATGGATGTTCGAATGGAGAATGGATGTTAGAATGAGGGGAATGGTTGCTAGAATGAAGAATGGTTGCTAGAATGAGGAATTGATGTGCGAATAAGTGGGATGGATGTTAGAATGAGGAATGGATGTTAGAATGGGGAATGGATGTTAGAATGAGGGGAATGGATGTTAAAATGGGGAAGAATATCAGAATGAGGGGAATGGATGTTAGAATAGGGAATGGATGTTAGAATGAGGGGAATGGATGTTCGAATGGGGAAAGGATGCTAAAATGGGGAATGGATGTTAGAATGGGGAATGGTTGTTAGAATGAGGGCAATGGATGTTAGAATGAGGGGAATGGATGCAAAAATGAGGAATGGATGCTAGAATGGAGAATAGATGTTAGCATGAGGGGAATGGATGTTGGGATGGGGAATGGATGTTCGAAAGGGGAAAGGATGTTAGAATGGGAAATGGATGTTAGAATGAGGGCAATGGATGTTTGAATGGGGAATGGATGCTTGAATCTGGAATGGATGTTGGAATGGAGAATAGATGTTCGAATGGGAAATGGATGTTAAAATGAAGGGAATGGATGTTAGAATGTGGAACAGATGTTAGAATGGGGAATGGATGTAAGGATGGGGAATGCATGTTAGAATGGAAAATGGATGTTAGAATGGGGAATTGATGTTAGAATAGGGAATGGATGTTAAAATTAAGGGAATGGATGTTAGAATCCGGAATGGATGTAAGAATGAGGAATGGATGTAAGAATGGGGAATGGATGTTAGATTGGGGAATGGATGTTAGAATGGGGAATGGATGTTAGAATGGGGAATGGAGTAGAATGGGGAATGGATGATAGAATGGGGAATTGATGTTAGAATGGGGAATGGATGTTAGAATGGGGAATGGGTGTGAGAATGAGGGGAATGGATGTTAGATTGGGAAATGGATGTTAGAATGAGGAATGGATGTTAGAATGGGGAATGGATGTTAGAATGGGGAATGGATGTTAGAATGGGGAATGGATGTTAGAATGGGGAATGGATGATAGAATGGGGAATGGATGTTAGAATGGGGAATGGATGTTAGAAATGGGAATGGGTGTTAGAATGAGGGGAATGGATGTTAGATTGGTAAATGGATGTTAGAATGAGGAATGGATGTTAGAATGGGGAATGGATGTTCTAATGGTGAATGGATGTTAGAATGAGGGGAAGGGACGACAGAATGAGGGGAATGGATGATAGAATGGGGAACGGATGTTAGAATGAGGGGAATGGATGTTCGAATGGGGAAAGGATGTTAGAATGGGGAATGGATGTTAGAATGGGCATGGTTGTTAGAATGATTGCAATGGATGTTAGAATGAGGGGAATGGATGCAAAAATGAGGAATGAATGCTAGAATGGAGAATGGATGTTAGCATGAGGGGACTGGATGTTAGAATATGGAATGGATGTTCGAAAGGGGAATGGATGTTAGAATGGGAAATGGATGTTAGAATGAGGGCAATGGATGTTTGAATGGGGAATGGATGTTAGAATGGGAAATGGATGTTAGAATGGGGAATGGATGTTAGAATGGGGAATGGATGTTAGAATGGGGAATGGATGATAGAATGGGGAATGGATGTTAGAATGGGGAATGGATGTTAGAATCGGGAATGGATGTTAGAATGGGAACAATGGATGTTAGAATGAGGACAATGGATGTTAGAATGACGGGAATGGATGCTAAAATGTGGAATGGATGTTAGAATGGAGAATGGTTGTTAGAATGAGGGGAATGGAGGTAGAATGAGGGGAATGGATGTTAGAATGGGGAATGGATGTTAGAATGGGGAATGGAGTAGAATGGGGAATGGATGATAGAATGGAGAATTGATGTTCGAATGGGGAATGGATGTTAGAATGGGGAATGGGTGTGAGAATGAGGGGAATGGATGTTAGATTGGGAAATGGATGTTAGAATGAGGAATGGATGTTAGAATGGGGAATGGATGTTAGAATGGGGAATGGATGTTAGAATGGGGAATGGATGTTAGAATGGGGAATGGATGATAGAATGGGGAATGGATGTTAGAATGGGGAATGGATGTTAGAAATGGGAATGGGTGTTAGAATGAGGGGAATGGATGTTAGATTGGTAAATGGATGTTAGAATGAGGAATGGATGTTAGAATGGGGAATGGATGTTCTAATGGTGAATGGATGTTAGAATGAGGGGAAGGGACGACAGAATGAGGGGAATGGATGATAGAATGGGGAACGGATGTTAGAATGAGGGGAATGGATGTTCGAATGGGGAAAGGATGTTAGAATGGGGAATGGATGTTAGAATGGGCATGGTTGTTAGAATGATTGCAATGGATGTTAGAATGAGGGGAATGGATGCAAAAATGAGGAATGAATGCTAGAATGGAGAATGGATGTTAGCATGAGGGGACTGGATGTTAGAATATGGAATGGATGTTCGAAAGGGGAATGGATGTTAGAATGGGAAATGGATGTTAGAATGAGGGCAATGGATGTTTGAATGGGGAATGGATGTTAGAATGGGAAATGGATGTTAGAATGGGGAATGGATGTTAGAATGGGAAATGGGTGTTAGAATGAGGGGAATGGATGTTAGATTGGGAAATGGATGTTAGAATGAGGAATGGATGTTAGAATGGTGAATGGATGTTAGAATGGGGAATGGATGTTAGAATGGGGAATGGATGTTAGAATGGGGAATGGATGATAGAATGGGGAATGGATGTTAGAATGGGGAATGGATGTTAGAATCGGGAATGGATGTTAGAATGGGAACAATAGATGTTAGAATGAGGACAATGGATGTTAGAATGACGGGAATGGATGCTAAAATGTGGAATGGATGTTAGAATGGAGAATGGTTGTTAGAATGAGGGGAATGGAGGTAGAATGAGGGGAATGGATGTTAGAATGGGGAATGGATGTTAGAATGGGGAATGGAGTAGAATGGGGAATGGATGATAGAATGGAGAATTGATGTTCGAATGGGGAATGGATGTTAGAATGGGGAATGGGTGTGAGAATGAGGGGAATGGATGTTAGATTGGGAAATGGATGTTAGAATGAGGAATGGATGTTAGAATGGGGAATGGATGTTAGAATGGGGAATGGATGTTAGAATGGGGAATGGATGTTAGAATGGGGAATGGATGATAGAATGGGGAATGGATGTTAGAATGGGGAATGGATGTTAGAAATGGGAATGGGTGTTAGAATGAGGGGAATGGATGTTAGATTGGTAAATGGATGTTAGAATGAGGAATGGATGTTAGAATGGGGAATGGATGTTCTAATGGTGAATGGATGTTAGAATGAGGGGAAGGGACGACAGAATGAGGGGAATGGATGATAGAATGGGGAACGGATGTTAGAATGAGGGGAATGGATGTTCGAATGGGGAAAGGATGTTAGAATGGGGAATGGATGTTAGAATGGGCATGGTTGTTAGAATGATTGCAATGGATGTTAGAATGAGGGGAATGGATGCAAAAATGAGGAATGAATGCTAGAATGGAGAATGGATGTTAGCATGAGGGGACTGGATGTTAGAATATGGAATGGATGTTCGAAAGGGGAATGGATGTTATAATGGGAAATGGATGTCAGAATGGGGAATGGATGATAGAATGGGGAATGGATGTTAGAATGGGGAATGGATGTTAGAATCGGGAATGGATGTTAGAATGGGAACAATAGATGTTAGAATGAGGACAATGGATGTTAGAATGACGGGAATGGATGCTAAAATGTGGAATGGATGTTAGAATGGAGAATGGTTGTTAGAATGAGGGGAATGGAGGTAGAATGAGGGGAATGGATGTTAGAATGGGGAATGGATGTTAGAATGGGAAATGGATGTTAGAATGAGGGCAATGGATGTTAGAATGAGGGGAATGGATGCTAGAATGCGGAATGGATGTAAGAATGGAGAATGGATGTTTGAATGGAGAATGGATGTTAGAATGAAGTGAATGGATGTAAGAATGGGGAATGGATGTCGAATGTGGAATGGATGTTAAAATGGGGAAAGAATGTTACAATGGGGAATGGATGTTAGAAAGGGGAATTCATGTTGGAATCGGGAATGGATGTTAGAATGACCCGAATTGATGTCAGAATGTGGAATGGATGTTTGAAAGCGGAATGGATGGTAGAATGGGGAATGGATGTTAGAATGAGGGTAATGGATGATGGAATGAGGGAAATGGATGCTAGAATTGGGAATGGATGCTAGAATTGGGAATGGATGTTAGAATGGTGAATGGATGTCAGAATGGGGAATGGATTTTAGAATGGGGAATGGATGTTAGAATGGGGAATGACTGTTAGAATGGGGAATGGGTGTTAGAATGGGGAATGGATGTTAGAATGAGGGGAATGGATGTTAGAATGAGCGTAATGGATGTTAGAACGAGGGGAATGGTTGTGACAATGGGAAATGGAAGTTAGAATGGAGAATGGGTGTGAAAATGGGGAATGGATGTTAGAATGAGGGGAATGGATGTTAGAATGAGGGGAATGGATGTTAGAATGAGGGGAATGGATGTTAGATTGGGAAATAGATGTTAGAATGAGGAATGGATGTTAGAATGGGGAATGGATGTTCGAATGCGGAATGGGTGTTAGAATTGGGAATGTGTGTTCGAATGGGGAATGGATATCAGAATGGGGAATGGATGTTAGAATGAGGGGAATGGATGTTAGAATGAGAGGAATGGATATTAGAATCAGCGGAATGGATGTTAGAATGGGGAATGGATTTAGAATTGGGAATGGATGTTAGAATGGAGAATGGAAGTTAGAATGAGGGGAATAGTTGCTAAAATGAGGAATGGATGTGCGAAAAAGTGGGATGGATGTTAGAATGAGAAATGGATGTTAGAATGAGGGGAATGGATGTTAGAATGAGGGGAATGGATGTTAGAATGAGGGGAATGGATGTTAGAATGAGGGGAATGGTTGTGAGAATGGGGAATGGAAGTTAGAATGGAGAATGGATGTTAGAATGGAGAATGGATGTTAGAATGGGGAATACATGTTAAAATGGGGGAAATGGATGCTAGAATGAGGGGAATGGATGTTAGAATGGGGAATAGGTGTTAGAATGTGGAATGACTGTTAGAAGATGGAATCGGTGTGAGAATGGGGAATCGGTGTGAGAATGGGGAATGGATGTTAGAATGAGGGAATGGATGTTAGAATGAGGGGAATGGATGTTAGAATGAGGGGAATAGATGTTAGAATGGGAAATGGATGTTAGAATGAGGGCAATGGATGTTAGAATGAGGGGAATGGATGCTCGAATGCGGAATGGGTGTAAGAATGGGGAATGGATTTGGAATGTGGAATGGATGTTTGAAAGCGGAATGGATGGTAGAATGGGGAATGGATGTTAGAATGAGGGTAATGGATGTTAGAATGAGGGAAATGGATGCTAGAATTGAGAATGGATGTTAGAATGGTGAATGGATGTTAGAATGAGGGGAATGGATTTTAGAATGAGGGTAATGGATGTCAGAATGAGGGGAATGGTTGTGAGAATGGGGAATGGAAGTTAGAATGGAGAATGGATGTTAGAATGATGGAAATGGTTGCTAGAATGAGGAAAGGATGTGCGAAAAAGTGGGATGGATGTTAGAATGAGGAATGGATGTTAGAATGGGGAATTCATGTTAGAATGAGGGGAATGGATGTTAGAATGAGGTTAATGAATGTTAGAATGGGGGAAATGGATGCTAGAATTGTGAATGGATGTTAGAATGGGGAATGGATGTTAGAATAGGGAATGGATGTTAGAATGGGGAATGACTGTTAGAAGGGGGAATCGGTGTTAGAATGGGGAATCGGTGTTAGAATGGGGAATGGATGTTAGAATGAGGGGAATGGATGTTAGAATGAGGGGAATGGATGTTAGAATGGGGAATGGACGTTAGAATGAGGAATGGATGTTAGAATGGGGAATGGATGTTTGAAAGCGGAATGCATGGTAGAATGGGGAATGGATGTTAGATTGAGGGTAATGGATGTTAGAATGAGGGAAATGGATGCTAGAATTGGGAATGGATGTTAGAATGGTGAATGGATGTCAGAATGGGGAATGGATTTTAGAATGGGGAATGGATGTTAGAATCGGGAATGAATGTTAGAATGGGGAATGGATGTTAGAATGGGGAATGGATGTTAGAATGAGGGGAATGGATGTTAGAATGAGGGGAATGGATGTTAGAATGAGGGGAATGGATGTTCGATTGATGGGAATGGATGTTAGCATCAGGATTGGATGTTAGAATGACCGTAAAGGATGTTAGAATGGGGGAAATAGATGCTAAAATTGTGAATGGATATTAGAATGGGAAATGGATGTCAGAATGGGAAATGGATGTTAGAATGGGAAATGGATGTTAGAATGGGGAATGGATATTAGAATGGGGAATGGATGTTAGAATGGGGAATGGATGTTAGAATGGGGAATGGATATTAGAATGGAGAATGGATGTTAGAATGAGGGGAATGGATGTTAGCTTGGGGAATGGGTAAACGAATCCGGAATGGATGTTAGAATGAGGGGAATGGATGTTAGAATGTGGGAAATGGATATTTGAATGGGGAATGGATGTTAGAACGAGGGAATGGATGTTAGAATGGGGAACGGATGTTAGAATATGGAATGGATGTTAGAATAGGGAATGGATGTTAGAATGGGGAATGACTGTTCGAAGGGGGAATCGGTGTTAGAATGGGGAATCGGTGTTAGAATGGGGAATGGATGTTAGAATGAGGGGAATGGATGTTAGAATGAGGGGAATGGATGTTAGAATGGGGAATGGACGTTAGAATGAGGAATGGATGTTAGAATGGGGAATGGATGTTTGAAAGCGGAATGCATGGTAGAATGGGGAATGGATGTTAGATTGAGGGTAATGGATGTTAGAATGAGGGAAATGGATGCTAGAATTGGGAATGGATGTTAGAATGGTGAATGGATGTTAGAATGGGGAATGGATGTTAGAATGAGGGGAATGGATGTTAGAATGAGGGGAATGGATGTTCGAATGGCGAATGGATGTTAGAATGAGGAATGGATGTTCGATTGATGGGAATGGATGTTAGCATCAGGAATGGATGTTAGAATGACCGTAAAGGATGTTAGAATGGGGGAAATGGATGCTAAAATTGTGAATGGATATTAGAATGGGAAATGGATGTCAGAATGGGAAATGGATGTTAGAATGGGAAATGGATGTTAGAATGGGGAATGGAAGTTAGAATGGGGAATGGATGTTAGAATGGGGAATGGATATTAGAATGGAGAATGGATGTTAGAATGAGGGGAATGGATGTTAGCTTGGGGAATGGGTAAACGAATCCGGAATGGATGTTAGAATGAGGGGAATGGATGTTAGAATGTGGGAAATGGATATTTGAATGGGGAATGGATGTTAGAACGAGGGAATGGATGTTAGAATGGGGAACGGATGTTAGAATATGGAATGGATGTTAGAATGGGGAAAGGATGTTAGAATGTGGAATGGATATTAGAATGGGGAATTCATGTTAGAATGGGGAATGTATGTTAGAATGACCGGAATTGATGTTAGAATGGTGAATGGATGTTAGAATGAGGGCAATGGATGTTTGAATTAGAGGAATGGATGCTAGAATGTGGAATGGATGTGAGAATGGAGAATGGATGTTAGAATGAGGGGAATGGATGTTAGAATGGGTAATGGATGTTAGAATGGGGAATGAATGTCAGAATGAGGAATGGATATTAGAATGGGGGAAAGGATGTTAGAATGGGGAATGTATGTTAGAAATGGGGAATTGATGTTAGAATGGGAAATGGATGTAAGATTGGGAAATGGTTGTAAGATTGGGAAATGGATGTTAGAATGAGTGGAATGGATGTTAGAATGTAGAATGGATGTTAGAATGGGGAATGGATGTTAGAATGGGGAATTGTTTTTAGAATGAGGGGAATGGATGTTAGAATGGGGAATGGATTTTCGAAAGAGGAATGGATATTAGAATGTGAAATGGATGCTAGAATGAGTGCAATGGATGTTTGAATTTGGGGAATGGATGCTAGAATGTGGAATGGATGTTAGAATGGAGAATGGATGTTAGAAATGAGAATGGATGTTAGAACGAGGGGAATGGATGTTAGAATGGGCAATGGATGTTAGAATATGGAATGGATGTTAGAAAGGGGAAAGGATGTTAGAATGGGGAATGGATGTTAGAATGGGGAATGGATGTTAGAATCGGGAATGGATGTTAAAATGGGGAAAGGATGTTTGAATCGGGAATGGATATTAGAATGGGGAATTCATGTTAGAATGGGGAATGTATGTTAGAATGACCGGAATTGAGGTTAGAATGGCGAATGGATGTTAGAATGAGGGTAATGGATGTTAGAATGGGGGAAATGGATGCTAAAATTGTAAATGGATGTTAGAATGGGAAATGGATGTCAGAATGGGGAATGGATGTTAGAATGGGAAATGGATGTTTGAATGGGGAATGGATATTAGAATGGGGAATGGATGTTAGAATGAGGGGAATGGAAGTAAGCTTGGGGAATTGGTAAACGAATCCGGAATTGATGGGGAATGGATTTTCGAATGCGGAAAGGATGTTAGAATGAGGGGAATGGATGTTAGAATGAGGGGAATGGATGTTAGAATGAGGGAAATGGATGTTAGAATGGAGAAAGGATCTTAGAATGGGGAATGGATGTGAGAATGGGGAATGGGTGTTAGAATGAGGAATGGATGTTAGAATGGGTAATGGCTGTTAGAATGGGGAATCGGTGTTAGAATTGGGAATGGATGTTAGAATGAGGCGAATGGATGTTAGAATGAGGGGAATGGATGTTAGCACGAGGGGAATAGATATTAGAATGGGGAATGGATGTTCGAATGGGGAATGGATGTTAGAATGAGGGGAATGGTATTTAGAATGGGGAATGGAAGTTAGAATGGAGAATGGATGTTAGAATGGAGAACGGATGTTCGAACGGAGAATGGATGTTAGAATGAGGGGAATGGTTGCTAGAATGAGGAATGAATGTGCGGAAAAGTGGGATGGATGTTAGAATGAGGAATGGATGTTAGAATGGGGAATGGATGTTAAAATGGGGAAGAATGTTAGAATGAGGGGAATGGATATTAGAATGGGGAATGGATGTTCGAATGGTGAATGGATGTTAGAATGAGGGGAAGGGATTGTCAGAATGAGTGGAATGGATGATAGAATGAGGGGAATGGTTGTGAGAATGAGGGGAATGGTTGCGAGAATGAGGAATGGATGTTAGAATGGAGAATGGATGTTAGCATGAGGGGAATGGATGTTAGAGTAGGGAATGGATGTTCGAAAGGGGAATTGATGTTAGAATGGGAAATAGATGTTAGAATGAGGTCAATGGATGTTTGAATGGGGAATGCATGCTAGAATCTAGAATGAATGTTAGAGTGGAGAATGGATGTTAGAATGGGGAATGGATGTTAAAATGAAGGGAATGGATGTTAGAATGTGGAACAGCTGTTAGAATGGGAAATGGATTTGAGAATGGGGAATGGATGTTAGAATGGGAAATGGATGTTAAAATGAAGGGAATGGATTTTAGAATGTGGAACAGATGTTAGAATGGGGAATGGATGTAAGAATGGGGAATGGATGTTAGATTGGTGAATGGATGTTTGAATGGGCAATGGATGTTAGATTGGGAAATGGATGTTAGAATGGGGAATGGATGTTAGAATGGGGAATGGATGATAGAATGGGGAATGGATGTTAGAATGGGGAATGGGTGTTAGAATGAGGGGAATGGATGTTAGATTGGGAAATGGATGTTAGAATGAGGAATGCATGTTAGAATGGGGAATGGATGTTAGAATGGGGAATGGATGTTAGAATGGGGACAATGGATGTTAGAATGACGGGAATGGATGCTAAAATGTGGAATGGAATGGATGTTAGAATGGAGAATGGATGTTAGAATGAGGGAAATGGATGTTAGAATGCGGAATGGATGCTAGAATGGGGAATGCATGTTAGAATCGGAAATGGATGCTCCAATGTTGAATGGTTGTTAGAATGAGGGCAATGGACGTAGAATGAGGGGAATGGATGTTAGAATGGGGAATGGATGTTAGAATGGGGAATGGATGTTAGAATGGGAAATCGATGTTAGAATGAGGGCAATGGATGTTCAAATGACTTGAATTGATGTTAGAATGTGGAATGGATGTTTGAAAGCGGAATGGATGGTAGAATGGGGAATGGATGTTAGAATGAGGGTAATGGATGTTAGAATGAGGGAAATGGATGCTAGAATTGGGAATGGATGTTAGAATGGTGAATGGATGTCAGAATGGGGAATGGATTTTAGAATGCGGAATGGATGTTAGAATGGGGAATGACTGTTAGAATGGGGAATGATTGTTAGAATGGGGAATGGATGTTAGAATGAGGGGAATGGATGTTAGAATGAGGGGAATGGATGTTAGAATGAGGGGAATGGATGTTAGAATGAGGGGAATTGATGTTAGAATGAGGGGAATGGTTGTGAGAATGGGGAATGGAAGTTAGAATGTGGAACAGCTGTTAGAATGGGGAATGGATGTTAGATTGGGAAATGGATGTTAGAATGGGGAATGGATGATAGAATGGGGGAAAGGATGTTAGAATGGGGAATGTATGTTAGAAATGGGGAATTGATGTTAGAATGGGAAATGGATGTAAGATTGGGAAATGGATGTAAGATTGGGAAATGGATGTTAGAATGAGTGGAATGGATGTTAGAATGTAGAATGGATGTTAGAATGGAGAATGGATGTTAGAATGGGGAATTGTTTTTAGAATGAGGGGAATGGATGTTAGAATGGGGAATGGATTTTCGAAAGAGGAATGGATATTAGAATGTGAAATGGATGCTAGAATGAGTGCAATGGATGTTTGAATTTGGGGAATGGATGCTATAATGTGGAATGGATGTTAGAATGGAGAATGGATGTTAGAAATGAGAATGGATGTTAGAACGAGGGGAATGGATGTTAGAATATGGAATGGATGTTAGAATATGGAATGGATGTTAGAAAGGGGAAAGGATGTTAGAATGGGGAATGGATGTTAGAATGGGGAATGGATGTTAGAATCGGGAATGGATGTTAAAATGGGGAAAGGATGTTTGAATCGGGAATGGATATTAGAATGGGGAATTCATGTTAGAATGGGGAATGTATGTTAGAATGACCGGAATTGAGGTTAGAATGGCGAATGGATGTTAGAATGAGGGTAATGGATGTTAGAATGGGGGAAATGGATGCTAAAATTGTGAATGGATGTTAGAATGGGAAATGGATGTCAGAATGGGGAATGGATGTTAGAATGGGAAATGGATGTTAGAATGGGGAATGGATATTAGAATGGGGAATGGATGTTAGAATGAGGGGAATGGAAGTAAGCTTGGGGAATTGGTAAACGAATCCGGAATTGATGGGGAATGGATTTTCGAATGCGGAAAGGATGTTAGAATGAGGGGAATGGATGTTAGAATGAGGGAAATGGATGTTAGAATGGAGAAAGGATCTTAGAATGGGGAATGGATGTGAGAATGGGGAATGGGTGTTAGAATGAGGAATGGATGTTAGAATGGGTAATGGCTGTTAGAATGGGGAATCGGTGTTAGAATTGGGAATGGATGTTAGAATGAGGCGAATGGATGTTAGAATGAGGGGAATGGATGTTAGCATGAGGGGAATAGGTATTAGAATGGGGAATGGATGTTCGAATCGGGAATGGATGTTAGAATGAGGGGAATGGTATTTAGAATGAGTGGACTGAGTGTTAGAATGGGGAATGGATGTTCGAATGTGGGGAATGGATGTTAGAATGAGGAATGGAAGCTAGAATGGAGAATGGATGTTAGAATGGAGAACGGATGTTCGAATGGAGAATGGATGTTAGAATGAGGGGAATGGTTGCTAGAATGAGGAATGGTGTGCGGAAAAGTGGGATGGATGTTAGAATGAGGAATGGATGTTAGAATGGGGAATGGATGTTAAAATGGGGAAGAATGTTAGAATGAGGGGAATGGATATTAGAATGGGGAATGGATGTTCGAATGGTGAATGGATGTTAGAATAAGGGGAAGGGATTGTCAGAATGAGTGGAATGGATGATAGAATGAGGGGAATGGTTGTGAGAATGAGGGGAATGGTTGCGAGAATGAGGAATGGATGTTAGAATGGAGAATGGATGTTAGCATGAGGGGAATGGATGTTAGAGTGGGGAATGGATGTTCGAAAGGGGAATTGATGTTAGAATGGGAAATAGATGTTAGAATGAGGTCAATGGATGTTTGAATGGGGAATGCATGCTAGAATCTAGAATGAATGTTAGAATGGAGAATGGATGTTAGAATGGGGAATGGATGTTAAAATGAAGGGAATGGATGTTAGAATGTGGAACAGATGTTAGAATGGGGAATGGATGTAAGAATGGGGAATGGATGTTAGATTGGTAAATGGATGTTTGAATGGGCAATTGATGTTAGAATGGGGAATGGGAGTTAGAATGAGGGGAATGGATGTTAGATTGGGAAATGGATGTTAGAATGAGGAATGGATGTTAGAATGGGGAATGGATGTTAGAATGGGGAATGGATGTTAGAATGGGGACAATGGATGTTAGAATGAGGACAATGGATGTTAGAATGACGGGAATGGCTGCTAAAATGTGGAATGGAATGGATGTTAGAATGGAGAATGGATGTTAGAATGAGGGAAATGGATGTTAGAATGGGGAATGGATGCTAGAATGGGGAATGCATGTTAGAATCGGAAATGGATGCTCCAATGTGGAATGGATGTTTGAAAGCGGAATGGATGGTAGAATGGGGAATGGATGTTAGAATGAGGGTAATGGATGTTAGAATGAGGGGAATGGATGTTAGAATGAGGGGAATGGATGTTAGAATGAGGGGAATGGATGTTAGAATGGTGAATGGATGTCAGAATGGGGAATGGATTTTAGAATGCGGAATGGATGTTAGAATGGGGAATGACTGTTAGAATGGGGAATGATTGTTAGAATGGGGAATGGATGTTAGAATGAGGGGAATGGATGTTAGAATGAGGGGAATGGCTGTTAGAATGAGGGGAATGGATGTTAGAATGAGGGGAATGGATGTTAGAATGAGAGGAATGGTTGTGAGAATGGGGAATGGAAGTTAGAATGTGGAACAGCTGTTAGAATGGGGAATGGATGTGAGAATGGGGAATGGATGTTAGATTGGGAAATGGATGTTAGAATGGGGAATGGATGATAGAATGGGGAATGGATGTTAGAATGGGGACTGGGTGTTAGAATGAGGGGAATGGATGTTAGAATGACGGGAATGGATGCTAAAATGTGGAATGGATGTTAGAATGGAGAATGGATGTTAGAATGAGGGAAATGGTTGTTAGAATGGGCAATGGATGCTCGAATGGGGAATGCATGTTAGAATGGGAAATGGATGCTCGAATGGTGAATGGTTGTTAGAATGAGGGCAATGGAGGTAGAATGAGGGGAATGGACGTTAGAATGGGGAATGGATGTTAGAATGGGGAATGGAAGTTAAAATGGGAAATGGATGTTAGAATGAGGGCAATGGATGTTCGAATGACGGGAATTGATGTTAGAATGTGGGTAATGCATGTTAGAATGAGGGAAATGGATGCTGGAATTGGGAATGGGTGTTAGAATGGTGAATGGATGTCAGAATGGGGAATGGATTTTAGAATGAGGGGAATGGATGTTAGAATGAGGGAAATGGTTGTGAGAATGGGGAATGGAAGTTAGAATGGAGAAGGGATGTTAGAATGGAGATTGGATGTTAGAATGAGGGGAATGGATGTTAGAATGAGGGTAATGGATGTTAGAATGAGGTGAATGGATGTTAGATTGGGAAATGGATGTTAGAATGAGGAATGGATGTTAGAATGATGGGAATGGATGTTAGAATGACGGGAATGGATGCTAAAATGTGGAATGGATGTTAGAATGGAGAATGGATGTTAGAATGAGGGAAATGGTTGTTAGAATGGGCAATGGATGCTCGAATGGGGAATGCATGTTAGAATGGAAAATGGATGCACGAATGGTGAATGGTTGTTAGAATGAGAGGAATGGAGGCAGAATGCGGGGAATGGATGTTAGAATGGGGAATGGATGTTAGAATGGGAAATGGATGTTAGAATGAGGGCAATAGATGTTAGAATGAGGGGAATGGATGCTAGAATGTAGGAATGGATGTAAGAATGGAGAATGGATGCTTGAATGGAGAATCGATGTTGGAATGAGGGGAATGGATGTGAGAATGGGGAATGGATGTAGAATGTGGAATGAATGTTAAACTGGGGAAAGTATGTTAGAATGGGGAATGGATGTTAGAATGAGGGGAATGGATGTTAGAATGGGGAATGGATGCTAGAATGGGGAATGCATGTTAGAATGGGAAATGGATGCTCGAATGGTGAATGGTTGTTAGAATGAGGGGAATGGAGGTAGAATGAGGGGAATGGATGTTAGAATGGGGAATGGATGTTAGAATGGGAAATCGATGTTAGAATGAGGGCAATGGATGTTACAATGAGGGGAATGGATGCTAGAATGCGGAATGGATGTAAGAATGGAGAATGGATGTTTGAATGGAGAATGGATGTTAGAATGAGGGAAATGGATGTTAGAATGGGGAATAGATGTAGAATGTGGAATGATTGTTAAAATGGGGAAAGTATGTTAGAATTGGGAATGGATGTTCGAATGAGGGTAATTGATGCTCGAATTGGGAATGGATGTTAGAATGGTGAATGGATGTCAGAATGGTGAATTGATTTTAGAATGGGGAAAGGATGTTAGCATGGGGAATGACTGTTAGAATGGGGAATGGTTGTTAGAATGAGGAATGGATGTTACAATGAGGTGAATGGATGTTAGAATGAGGGGAATAGATGTTAGAATGAGGGGAATGGATGTTAGAATGTGGGGAATGGTTGTGAGAATGGGGAATGGAAGTTAGAATGGAGAATGGATGTTAGAATGCAGAATGGATGTTAGAATGGAGAATAGATGTTAGAATGAGGGGAATGGTTGCTAGAATGAGGACTGGATGTGCGAAAAAGTGGGTTGGATGTTAGAATGATGGTAATGGATGTTAGAATGGGGACTGGATGTTAGAATGGAGAATGGATGTTAGAATGAGGGAAATGGTTGTTAGAATGCGAATGGATGCTCGAATGGGGAATGCATGTTAGAATGGGAAATGGATGCTCGAATGGTGAATGGTTGTTAGAATGAGAGGAATGGAGGTAGAATGAGGGGAATGGATGTTAGAATGGGGAATGGATGTTAGAATGGGAAATGGATGTAAGAATGAGGAAGGAATGTTAAAATGGGGAATGGATGTTAGAATGGGGAATGGATGTTCGAATGAGCGGAATGGATGTTAGAATGAGGGTAATTGATGTTAGAATGTGGAATGGATGTTTTAAAGCGGAATGGATGGTAGAATGAGGAATGGTTGTGCGAAAAAGTGGAATGGATGTTAGAATGAGGAATGGATGTTAGAATGGGGAATACATGTTAGAATGAGGGGAATGGATGTTAGAATGAGGGTAATGGATGTTAGAATGAGGGAAATGGATGATAGATTGGGAAATGGATGTTAGAATGAGGAATGGATGTTAGAATGAGGGGAATGGATGTTAGAATGAGGGGAATGGATGTTAGAATGAGGGGAATGGATGTTAGATTGGGAAATGGATGTTAGAATGAGGAATGGAAGTTAGAATGGGGACTGGATGTTAGAATGGGGACAATGGATGTTAGAATGAGGACAATGGATGTTTGAATGACGGCAATGGATGCTAAAATGTGACATGGATTTTAGAATGGAGAATGGATGTTAGAATGAGGGAAAAGCTTGTTAGAATGGGCAATGGATGCTCGAATGGGGATTGCATGTTAGAATGGAAATGGATGCTCGAATGGTGAATGGTTGTTTGAATGAGAGGAATGGAGGTAGAATGAGGGGAATGGATGTTAGAATGGGGAATGGATGTTAGAATGGGGAATAGATTTTAGCATGGGGAATGGATGTTAGAATGGGGAATGAATGTTAGAATGGGGAATGGTTGTTAGAATGGGGAATGGATGTTAGAATGAGGGGAATGGATGTTAGAATGAGGGGAATGGATGCTAGAATGTCGGAATGGATGTAAGAATGGAGAATGGATGTTTGAATGGAGAATGGATGTTAGAATGAGGGGAATGGATGTTACAATGGGGAATGGATGTAGAATGTGGAATGAATGTTAAAATGGGGAAAGTATGTTAGAATGGGGAATGGATGTTCGAATGAGGGGAATGGATATTAGAATGAGGGTAATTGATGTTAGAATGTGGAATGGATGTTTGAAAGCGGAATGGATGGTAGAATGGGGAATGGATGTTAGAATGAGGGTAATGGATGTTAGAATGAGGGAAATGGATGCTAGAATTGGGAATGGATGTTAGAATGGTGAATGGATGTCAGAATGGGGAATGGATTTTAGAATGGGGAATGGATGTTAGAATGAGGGGAATGGATGTTAGAAGGAGGGGAATGGATGTTAGAATGAGGGGAATGGATGTTAGAATGAGGGGAATGGTTGTGAGAATGGGGAATGGAAGTTAGAATGGAGAATGGATGTTAGAATGCAGAATGGATGTTGGAATGGAGAATGGATGTTAGAATGAGGGGAATGGTTGCTAGAATGAGGAATGGATGTGCGAAAAAGTGGGATGGATGTTAGAATGAGGGATGGATGTTAGAATGAGGGATGGATGTTAGAATGAGGAATGGATGTTAGCATGAGGGGAATGGATGTTAGAATAAGGATAATGGGTGTTAGAATGGGGGAAATGGATGCTCGAATTGTGAATGGATGTTGGAATGGGGAATGGATGTTAGAATGGGGAATGGATGTTAGAATGGAGAATGACTGTTAGAAGGGGGAATCGATGTTAGAATGGGGAATCGGTGTTTGAATGGGGAATGGATCTTAGAATGAGGGGAATGGATGTTAGAATGAGGGGAATGGATGTTAGATTGGGAAATGGATGTTAGATTGGGAAATGGATGTTAGATTGGGAAATGGATGTTAGAATGAGGAATGGATGTTAGAATGGGGAATGGATGTTAGAATGGGGAATGGATGTTCGAATGGGGAATGGATGTTAGAATGGGGACAATGGATGTTAGAATGAGGACAATGGATGTTCAAATGACAGGAATGGATGCTGGAATGGATGTGAGAATGGAGAATGGATGTTAGAATGGGGAATGGATGCTAGAATGGGGAATGGATGTTAGAATGAGGGGAATGGAAGTAAGCTTGGGGAATTGGTAAACGAATTCGGAATTGATGGGGAATGGATTTTCGAATGCGGAAAGGATGTTAGAATGAGGGGAATGGATGTTAGAATGAGGGAAATGGATGTTAGAATGGAGAAAGGATCTTAGAATGGGGAATGGATGTGAGAATGGGGAATGGGTGTTAGAATGAGGAATGGATGTTAGAATGGGTAATGGCTGTTAGAATGGGGAATCGGTGTTAGAATTGGGAATGGATGTTAGAATGAGGCGAATGGATGTTAGAATGAGGGGAATGGATGTTAGCATGAGGGGAATAGGTATTAGAATGGGGAATGGATGTTCGAATGGGGAATGGATGTTAGAATGAGGGGAATGGTATTTAGAATGAGTGGACTGAGTGTTAGAATGGGGAATGGATGTTCGAATGTGGGGAATGGATGTTAGAATGGGGAATGGAAGTTAGAATGGAGAATGGATGTTAGAATGGAGAACGGATGTTCGAATGGAGAATGGATGTTAGAATGAGGGGAATGGTTGCTAGAATGAGGAATGAATGTGCGGAAAAGTGGGATGGATGTTAGAATGAGGAATGGATGTTAGAATGGGGAATGGATGTTAAAATGGGGAAGAATGTTAGAATGAGGGGAATGGATATTAGAATGGGGAATGGATGTTCGAATGGTGAATGGATGTTAGAATAAGGGGAAGGGATTGTCAGAATGAGTGGAATGGATGATAGAATGAGGGGAATGGTTGTGAGAATGAGGGGAATGGTTGCGAGAATGAGGAATGGATGTTAGAATGGAGAATGGATGTTAGCATGAGGGGAATGGATGTTAGAGTGGGGAATGGATGTTCGAAAGGGGAATTGATGTTAGAATGGGAAATAGATTTTAGAATGAGGTCAATGGATGTTTGAATGGGGAATGCATGCTAGAATCTAGAATGAATGTTAGAATGGAGAATGGATGTTAGAATGGGGAATGGATGTTAAAATGTGGAACAGATGTTAGAATGGGGAATGGATGTAAGAATGGGGAATGGATGTTAGATTGGTGAATGGATGTTTGAATGGGCAATGGATGTTAGATTGGGAAATGGATGTTAGAATGGGGAATGGATGTTAGAATGGGGAATGGATGATAGAATGGGGAATTGATGTTAGAATGGGGAATGGATGTTAGAATGGGGAATGGGAGTTAGAATGAGGGGAATAGATGTTAGATTGGGAAATGGATGTTAGAATGAGGAATGGATGTTAGAATGGGGAATGGATGTTAGAATAGGGAATGGATGTTAGAATGGGGACAATGGATGTTAGAATGAGGACAATGGATGTTAGAATGATGGGAATGGATGCTAAAATGTTAAATGGAATGGATGTTAGAATGGAGAATGGATGTTAGAATGAGGGGAATGGATGTTAGAATGGGGAATGGATGCTAGAATGGGGAATGCATGTTAGAATCGGAAATGGATGCTCCAATGTTGAATGGTTGTTAGAATGAGGGCAATGGACGTAGAATGAGGGGAATGGATGTTAGAATGGGGAATGGATGTTAGAATGGGGAATGGATGTTAGAATGGGAAATGGATGTTAGAATGAGGGCAATGGATGTTCAAATGACGTGAATTGATGTTAGAATGTGGAATGGATGTTTGAAAGCGGAATGGATGGTAGAATGGGGAATGGATGTTAGAATGAGGGTAATGGATGTTAGAATGAGGGAAATGGATGCTAGAATTGGGAATGGATGTTAGAATGGTGAATGGATGTCAGAATGGGGAATGGATTTTAGAATGCGGAATGGATGTTAGAATGAGGGGAATGGATGTTAAAATGAGGGGAATGGATGTTAGAATGAGGGGAATGGATGTTAGAATGAGGGGAATGGATGTTAGAATGAGGGGAATGGATGTTAGATTGGGAAATGGATGTTAGAATGGGGAATGGATGATAGAATGGGGAATGGATGTTAGAATGGGGAATGGATGTTTGAATGGGGAATGGGTGTTAGAATGAGGTGAATGGATGTTAGAATGACGGGAATGGATGCTAAAATGTGGAATGGATGTTAGAATGGAGAATGGATGTTAGAATGAGGGAAATGGTTGTTAGAATGGGCAATGGATGCTCGAATGGGGAATGCATGTTAGAATGGGAAATGGATGCTCGAATGGTGAATGGTTGTTAGAATTAGGGCAATGGAGGTAGAATGAGGGGAATGGACGTTAGAATGGGGAATGGATGTTAGAATGGGGAATGGATGTTAAAATGGGAAATGGATGTTAGAATGAGGGCAATGGATGTTCGAATGACGGGAATTGATGTTAGAATGTGGGTAATGCATGTTAGAATGAGGGAAATGGATGCTAGAATTGGGAATGGATGTTAGAATGGTGAATGGATGTCAGAATGGGGAATGGATTTTCGAATGAGGGGAATGGACGTTAGAATGAGGGGAATGAATGTTAGAATGAGGGGAATGGATGTTAGAATGAGGGGAATGGTTGTGAGAATGGGGAATGGAAGTTAGAATGGAGAATGGATGTTAGAATGGAGATTGGATGTTAGAATGAGGGGAATGGATGTTAGAATGAGGGTAATGGATGTTAGAATGAGGTGAATGGATGTTAGATTGGGAAATAGATGTTAGAATGAGGAATCGATGTTAGAATGAGGGGAATGTATGTTAGAATGACGGGAATGGATGCTAAAATGTGGAATGGATGTTAGAATGGAGAATGGATGTTAGAATGAGGGAAATGGTTGTTAGAATGGGCAATGGATGCTCGAATGGGGAATGCATGTTAGAATGGAAAATGGATGCACGAATGGTGAATGGTTGTTAGAATGAGAGGAATGGAGGTAGAATGCGGGGAATGGATGTTAGAATGGGAAATGGATGTTAGAATGGGAAATGGTTGTTAGAATGAGGGCAATAGATGTTAGAATGAGGGGAATGGATGCTAGAATGTAGGAATGGATGTAAGAATGGAGAATGGATGCTTGAATGGAGAATCGATGTTGGAATGAGGGGAATGGATGTGAGAATGGGGAATGGATGTAGAATGTGGAATGAATGTTAAACTGGGGAAAGTATGTTAGAATGGGGAATGGATGTTAGAATGAGGGGAATGGATGTTAGAATGGGGAATGGATGCTAAAATGTGGAATGGATGTTAGAATGGAGAATGGATGTTAGAATGAGGGAAATGGTTGTTAGAATGGGAATGGATGCTCGAATGGGGAATGCATGTTAGAATGGGAAATGGATGCTCGAATGGTGAATGGTTGTTAGAATGAGAGGAATGGAGGTAGAATGAGGGGAATGGATGTTAGAATGGGGAATGGATGTTAGAATGGGAAATGGATGTAAGAATGAGGGCAATGGATGTTAGAATGAGGGGAGTGGATGCTAGAATGTAGGAATGGATGTAAGAATGGAGAATGGATGTTTGAAATGAGAATGGATGTTAGAATGAGGGAAATGTATGTTAGAATGGGGAATGGATGTAGAATGTGGAATGAATGTTAAAATGGGGAATGGATGTTAGAATGGGGAATGGATGTTCGAATGAGGGGAATGGATGTTAGAATGAGGGTAATTGATGTTAGAATGTGGAATGGATGTTTTAAAGCGGAATGGATGGTAGAATGAGGAATGGTTGTGCGAAAAAGTGGAATGGATGTTAGAATGAGGAATGGATGTTAGAATGGGGAATACATGTTAGAATGAGGGGAATGGATGTTAGAATGAGGGTAATGGATGTTAGAATGAGGGGAATGGATGTTTGATTGGGAAATGGATGTTAGAATGAGGAATGGTTGTTAGAATGAGGGGAATGGATGTTAGAATGATGGGAATGGATGTTAGAATGAGGGGAATGGATGTTAGATTGGGAAATGGATGTTAGAATGAGGAATGGAAGTTAGAATGGGGACTGGATGTTAGAATGGGGACAATGGATGTTAGAATGAGGACAATGGATGTTAGAATGACGGCAATGGATGCTAAAATGTGACATGGATTTTAGAATGGAGAATGGATGTTAGAATGAGGGAAATGCTTGTTAGAATGGGCAATGGATGCTCGAATGGGGAATGCATGTTAGAATGAGGGGAATGGATGTTAGATTGGGAAATGGATGTTAGATTGGGAAATGGATGTTAGAATGAGGAATGGATGTTAGAATGGGGAATGGATGTTAGAATGGGGAATGGATGTTCGAATGGGGAATGGATGTTAGAATGGGGACAATGGATGTTAGAATGAGGACAATGGATGTTCAAATGACAGGAATGGATGCTGGAATGGATGTGAGAATGGAGAATGGATGTTAGAATGGGGAATGGATGCTAGAATGGGGAATGGATGCTAGAATGGGAAATGGATGCTCGAATGGTTAATGATTGTTAGAATGAGGGAAATGGAGGTCGAATGAGGGGAATGAATGTTAGAATGGGGAATGGATGTTAGAATGGGAAATGGATGTTAGAATGAGGGCAATGGATGTTAGAATGAGGGGAATGGATGCTAGAATGCGGAAAGAATGTAAGAATGGGGAATGGATGTTTGAATGGAGAATGGATGTTAGAATGAGGGGAGTGAATGTTAGAATGGGGAATGGATGTAGAATGTGGAATGAATGTTAAAATGGGGAAAGTATGTTAGAATGGGGAATTCATGTTGGAATCGGGAATGGATGTTCGAATGACGGGAATTGATGTTAGAATGTGGAATGGATGTTTGAAAGCGGAATGGATGGTAGAATGGGGAATGGATGTTAGAATGAGGGTAATGGATGTTAGAATGAGGGAAATGGATGCTAGAATTGGGAATGGATGTTAGAATGGTGAATGGATGTCAGAATGGGGAATGGATTTTAGAATGGGGAATGGATGTTAGAATAGGGAATGACTGTTCGAATGGGGAATGGATGTTAGAATGGGGAATGGATGTTAGAATGAGGGGAATGGTTGTGAGAATGGGGAATGGAAGTTAGAATGGGGAAATTATGTTAGAATGGGGAATGGATGTTAGAATGAGGGGAATGGATGTTAGAATGAGGAATGGATGTTAGAATGGGGACTGGATGTTAGAATGGGGACAATGGATGTTAGACTGAGGACGATGGATGTTAGAATGATGGGAATGGATGCTAAAATGTGGAATGGATGTTAGAATGGAGAATGGATGTTAGAATGAGGGAAATGGTTGTTAGAATGGGAAATGGATGCTCGAATGGGGAATGGTTGTTAGAATGAGAGGAATGGAGGTAGAATGAGGGGAATGGATGTTAGAATGGGTAATGGATGTTAGAATGGGAAATGGATGTAAGAATGAGGGCAATGGATGTTAGAATGAGGGGAGTGGATGCTAGAATGTAGGAATGGATGTAAGAATGGAGAATGGATGTTTGAAATGAGAATGGATGTTAGAATGAGGGAAATGTATGTTAGAATGGGGAATGGATGTAGAATGTGGAATGAATGTTAAAATGGGGAAAGTATGTTAGAATGGGGAATGGATGTTCGAATGAGGGGAATGGATGTTAGAATGAGGGGAATTGATGTTAGAATGTGGAATGGATGTTTTAAAGCGGAATGGATGGTAGAATGAGGAATGGATGTGCGAAAAAGTGCAATGGATGTTAGAATGAGGAATGGATGTTAGAATGGGGAATACATGTTAGAATGAGGGGAATGGATGTTAGAATGAGGGTAATGGATGTTAGAATGAGGGGAATGGATGTTAGATTGGGAAATGGATGTTAGAATGAGGAATGGATGTTAGAATGAGGGGAATGGATGTTAGAATGAGGGGAATGGATGTTAGAATGAGGGGAATGGATGTTAGATTGGGAAATGGATGTTAGAATGAGGAATGGAAGTTAGAATGGGGACTGGATATTAGAATGGGGACAATGGATGTTAGAATGAGGACAATGGATGTTAGAATGACGGGAATGGATGCTAAAATGTGACATGGATTTTAGAATGGAGAATGGATGTTAGAATGAGGGAAATGCTTGTTAGAATGGGCAATGGATGCTCGAATGGGGAATGCATTTTAGAATGGAAATGGATGCTCGAATGGTGAATGGTTGTTAGAATGAGAGGAATGGAGGTAGAATGAGGGGAATGGATGTTAGAATGGGGAATGGATGTTAGAATGGGAAATGGATGTGAGAATGAGGGCAATGGATGTTAGAATGAAGGGAATGGATGCTAGAATGTCGGAATGGATGTAAGAATGGAGAATGGATGTTTGAATGGAGAATGGATGTTAGAATGAGGGGAATGGATGTTACAATGGGGAATGGATGTGGAATGTGGAATAAATGTTAAAATGGGGAAAGTATGTTAGAATGGGGAATTCATGTTCGAATGAGGGGAATGGATATTAGAATGAGGGTAATTGATGTTAGAATGTGGAATGGATGATTGAAAGCGGAATGGATGGTAGAATGGGGAATGGATGTTAGAATGAGGGTAATGGATGTTAGAATGAGGGAAATGGATGCTAGAATTGGGAATGGATGTTAGAATGGTGAATGGATGTCAGAATGGGGAATGGATTTTAGAATGGGGAATGAATGTTAGAATGGGGAATGAATGTTAGAATGGGGAATGGTTGTTAGAATGGGGAATGGATGTTAGAATGAGGGGAATGGTTGCTAGAATGAGGAATGGATGTGCGAAAAAGTGGGATGGATGTTAGAATGAGGGATGGATGTTAGAATGTGGAATGAATGTTAAAATGGGGAAAGTATGTTAGAATGGGGAATGGATGTTCGAATGAGGGGAATGGATGTTAGAATGAGGGGAATTGATGTTAGAATGTGGAATGGATGTTTTAAAGCGGAATGGATGGTAGAATGAGGAATGGATGTGCGAAAAAGTGCAATGGATGTTAGAATGAGGAATGGATGTTAGAATGGGGAATACATGTTAGAATGAGGGGAATGGATGTTAGAATGAGGGTAATGGATGTTAGAATGAGGGGAATGGATGTTAGATTGGGAAATGGATGTTAGAATTAGGAATGGATGTTAGAATGAGGGGAATGGATGTTAGAATGAGGGGAATGGATGTTAGAATGAGGGGAATGGATTTTAGAATGGGGAATGGATGTTAGAATGGGGAATGAATGTTAGAATGGGGAATGGTTGTTAGAATGGGGAATGGATGTTAGAATGAGGGGAATGGATGTTAGAATGAGGGGAATGGATGTTAGAATGAGGGGAATGGATGTTAGAATGAGGGGAATGGTTGTGAGAATGGGGAATGGAAGTTAGAATGGAGAATGGATGTTAGAATGGAGAATGGATGTTAGAATGGAGAATGGATGTTAGAATGAGGGGAATGGTTGCCAGAATGAGGAATGGATGTGCGAAAAAGTGGGATGGATGTTAGAATGAGGGATGGATGTTAGAATGAGGGATGGATGTTAGAATGAGGAATGGATGTTAGCATGAGGGGAATGGATGTTAGAATGAGGATAATGGATGTTAGAATGGGGGAAATGGATGCTCGAATTGTGAATGGATGTTGGAATGGGGAATGGATGTTAGAATGGGGAATGGATGTTAGAATGGGGAATGGATCTTAGAATGAGGGGAATGGATGTTAGAATGAGGGGAATGGATGTTAGATTGGGAAATGGATGTTAGATTGGGAAATGTATGTTAGAATGAGGAATGGATGTTAGAATGGGGAATGGATGTTAGAATTGGGGAATGGATGTTCGAATGGGGAATGGATGATAGAATGGGGACAATGGATGTTAGAATGAGGACAATGGATGTTCAAATGACAGGAATGGATGCTGGAATGGATGTGAGAATGGAGAATGGATGTTAGAATGGGGAATGGATGCTAGAATGGGGAATGGATGCTAGAATGGGAAATGGATGCTCGAATGGTTAATGATTGTTAGAATGAGGGAAATGGAGGTCGAATGAGGGAATGAATGTTAGAATGAGGAATGGATGTTAGAATGGGAAATGGATGTTAGAATGAGGGCAATGGATGTTAGAATGAGGGGAATGGATGCTAGAATGCGGAAAGAATGTAAGAATGGGGAATGGATGTTTGAATGGAGAATGGATGTTAGAATGAGGGGAATGGATGTTAGAATGGGGAATGGATGTAGAATGTGGAATGATTGTTAAAATGGGGAAAGTATGTTAGAATGGGGAATTCATATTGGAATCGGGAATGGATGTTCGAATGACGGGAATTGATGTTAGAATGTGGAATGGATGTTTGAAAGCGGAATGGATGGTAGAATGGGGACTGGATGTTAGAATGAGGGAAATGGATGCTAGAATTGGGAATGGATGTTAGAATGGTGAATGGATGTCAGAATGGGGAATGGATTTTAGAATGGGGAATGGATGTTAGAATAGGGAATGACTGTTCGAATGGGGAATGGATGTTAGAATGGGGAATGGATGTTAGAATGAGGGGAATGGATGTTAGAATGAGGGGAATGCATGCTCGAATGCGGAATGGATGTAAGAATGGGGAATGGATGTAGAATGTGGAATGGATGTTAAAATGGGGAAAGTATGATAGAATGGGGAATGGATGTTAGAATGGGGAATTCATGTTAGAATGAGGGAATGGATGTTAGAATGAGTGGAATGGATGTTAGAATGAGGGGAATGGACGTTAGAATGAGGGAAATGGATGTTAGAATGAGGGGAATGGATGTCAGATTGGGAAATGGATGTTAGAATGAGGAATGGATGTTAGAATGGGGAATGGCTGTTGGAATGGGGAATGGAAGTTAGAATGGGAAATGGATGTTAAAATGAGGGCAATGGATGTTAGAATGAGGGGAATGGATGCTCGAATGCGGAATGGATGTAAGAATGGGGAATGGATGTAGAATGTGGAATGGATGTTAAAATGGGGAAAGTATGTTAGAATGGGGAATGGATGTTAGAATGGGGAATTCATGTTAGAATGAGGGAATGGATGTTAGAATGAGTGGAATGGATGTTAGAATGAGGGGAATGGATGTTAGAATGGGAAATGGATGTTAGAATGAGGGCAATGGATGTTAGAATGAGGGGAATGGATGCTCGAATGCGGAATGGGTGTAAGAATGGGGAATGGATTTGGAATGTGGAATGGATGTTTGAAAGCGGAATGGATTGTAGAATGGGGAATGGATGTTAGAATGAGGATAATGGATGTTAGAATGAGGGAAATGGATGCTAGAATTGAGAATGGATGTTAGAATGGTGAATGGATGTTAGAATGAGGGGAATGGATTTTAGAATGAGGGTAATGGATGTTAGAATGAGGGGAATGGTTGTGAGAATGGGGAATGGAAGTTAGAATGGAGAATGGATGTTAGAATGGAGAATGGATGTTAGAATGATGGAAATGGTTGCTAGAATGAGGAAAGGATGTGCGAAAAAGTGGGACGGATGTTAGAATGAGGAATGGATGTTAGAATGATGAATTCATGTTAGAATAAGGGGAATGGATGTTAGAATGAGGTTAATGAATGTTAGAATGGGGGAAATGGATGCTAGAATTGTGAATGGATGTTAGAATGGGGAATGGATGTTAGAATAGGGAATGGATGTTAGAATGGGGAATGACTGTTAGAAGGGGGAATCGGTGTTAGAATGGGGAATCGGTGTTAGAATGGAGAATGGATGTTAGAATGAGGGGAATGGATGTTAGAATCAGGGGAATGAATGTTAGAATGGGGAATGGACGTTAGAATGAGGAATGGATGTTAGAATGGGGAATTGATGTTTGAAAGCGGAATGCATGGTAGAATGGGGAATGGATGTTAGATTGAGGGTAATGGATGTAGAATGAGGGAAATGGATGCTAGAATTGGGAATGGATGTTAGAATGGTGAATGGATGTCAGAATGGGGAATGGATTTTAGAATGGGGAATGGATGTTAGAATGGGGAATGACTGTTAGAATGGGGAATGGATGTTAGAATGGGGAATGGATGTTAGAATGAGGGGAATGGATGTTAGAATGAGGGGAATGGATGTTCGAATGGCGAATGGATGTTAGAATGAGGGGATTGGTTGTGAGAATGGGAAATGGAAGTTAGAATGGGGAAAGGATGTTTGAATGGGGAATGGATATTAGAATGGGGAATTCATGTTAGAATGGGGAATGTATGTTAGAATGACCGGAATTGATGTTAGAATGGCGAATGGATGTTAGAATGAGGAATGGATGTTCGATTGAGGGGAATGGATGTTAGCATCAGGAATGGATGTTAGAATGACCGTAAAGGATGTTAGAATGGGGGAAATGGATGCTAAAATTGTGAATGGATGTTAGAATGGGAAATGGATGTCAGAATGGGAAATGGATGTTAGAATGGGAAATTGATTTTAGAATGGGGAATGGATATTAGAATGGGGAATGGATGTTAGAATGGGGAATGGATGTTAGAATGGGGAATGGATATTAGAATGGAGAATGGATGTTAGAATGAGGGGAATGGATGTTAGCTTGGGGAATGGGTAAACGAATCCGGAATGGATGTTAGAATGAGGGGAATGGATGTTAGAATGTGGGAAATGGATATTTGAATGGGGAATGGATGTTAGAACGAGGGGAATGGATGTTAGAATGGGGAACGGATGTTCGAATATGGAATGGATGTTAGAATGGGGAAAGGATGTTAGAATGGGGAAAGGATGTTAGAATGTGGAATGGATATTAGAATGGGGAATTCATGTTAGAATGGGGAATGTATGTTAGAATGACCGGAATTGAAGTTAGAATGGTGAATGGATGTTAGAATGAGGGCAATGGATGTTTGAATTAGGGGAATGGATGCTAGAATGTGGAATGGATGTGAGAATGGAGAATGGATGTTAGAATGAGGGGAATGGATGTTAGAATGGGTAATGGATGTTAGAATGGGGAATGGATGTCAGAATGAGGAATGGATATTAGAATGGGGGAAAGGATGTTAGAATGGGGAATGGATGTTAGAAATGGGGAATTGATGTTAGAATGGGAAATGGATGTAAGATTGGGAAATGGATGTAAGATTGGGAAATGGATGTTAGAATGAGTGGAATGGATGTTAGAATGAGTGGAATGGATGTTAGAATGTAGAATGGATGTTAGAATGGGGAATGGATGTTAGAATGGGGAATTGTTTTTAGAATGAGGGGAATGGATATTAGAATGTGAAATGGATGCTAGAATGAGTGCAGTGGATGTTTGAATTTGGGGAATGGATGCTAGAATGTGGAATGGATGTTAGAATGGAGAATGGATGTTAGAAATGAGAATGGATGTTAGAACGAGGGGAATGGATGTTAGAATGGGGAATGGATGTTAGAATATGGAATGGATGTTAGAAAGGGGAAAGGATGTTAGAATGGGGAATGGATGTTAGAATGGGGAATGGATGTTAGAATCGGGAATGGATGTTAAAATGGGGAAAGGATGTTAAAATGGGGAAAGGATGTTTGAATGGGGAATGGATATTAGAATGGGGAATTCATGTTAGAATGGGGAATGTATGTTAGAATGACCGGAATTGAGGTTAGAATGGCGAATGGATGTTAGAATGAGGGTAATGGATGTTAGAATGGGGGAAATGGATGCTAAAATTGTGAATGGATGTTAGAATGGGAAATGGATGTCAGAATGGGGAATGGATGTTAGAATGGGAAATGGATGTTAGAATGGGGAATGGATATTAGAATGGGGAATGGATGTTAGAATGAGGGGAATGGAAGTAAGCTTGGGGAATTGGTAAACGAATCCGAAATTGATGGGGAATGGATTTTCGAATGGGGAAAGGATGTTAGAATGAGGGGAATGGATGTTAGAATGAGGGAAATGGATGTTAGAATGGAGAAAGGATCTTAGAATGGGGAATGGATGTGAGAATGGGGAATGGGTGTCAGAATGAGGATTGGATGTTAGAATGGGTAATGGCTGTTAGAATGGGGAATCGGTGTTAGAATTGGGAATGGATGTTAGAATGAGGCGAATGGATGTTAGAATGAGGGGAATGGATGTTAGAATGAGGGAAATAGATATTAGAATGGGGAATGGATGTTCGAATGGGGAATGGATGTTAGAATGAGGGGAATGGTATTTAGAATGAGTGGACTGAGTGTTAGAATGGGGAATGGATGTTCGAATGTGGGGAATGGATGTTAGAATGGGGAATGGAAGTTAGAATGGAGAATGGATGTTAGAATGGAGAACGGATGTTCGAATGGAGAATGGATGTTAGAATGAGGGGAATGGTTGCTAGAATGAGGAATGAATGTGCGAAAAAGTGGGATGGATGTTAGAATGAGGAATGGATGTTAGAATGGGGAATGGATGTTAAAATGGGGAAGAATGTTAGAATGAGGGGAATGGATATTAGAATGGGGAATGGATGTTCGAATGGTGAATGGATGTTAGAATGAGGGGAAGGGATTGTCAGAATGAGTGGAATGGATGATAGAATGAGGGGAATGGATGTTAGAGTGGGGAATGGATGTTCGAAAGGGGAATTGATGTTAGAATGGGAAATAGATGTTAGAATGAGGTCAATGGATGTTTGAATGGGGAATGCATGCTAGAATCTGGAATGAATGTTAGAATGGAGAATGGATGTTAGAATGGGGAATGGATGTTAAAATGAAGGGAATGGATGTTAGAATGTGGAACAGCTGTTAGAATGGGAAATGGATGTGAGAATGGGGAATGGATGTTAGAATGGGGAATGGATGTTAAAATGAAGGGAATGGATGTTAGAATGTGGAACAGATGTTAGAATGGGGAATGGATGTAAGAATGGGGAATTGATGTTAGATTGGTGAATGGATGTTTGAATGGGCAATGGATGTTTGATTGGGAAATGGATGTTAGAATGGGGAATGGATGTTAGAATGAGGGGAATGGATGTTAGATTGGGAAATGGATGTTAGAATGAGGAATGGATGTTAGAATGGGGAATGGATGTTAGAATGGGGAATGGATGTTAGAATGGGGACAATGGATGTTAGAATGAGGACAATGGATGTTAGAATGACGGGAATGGATGCTAAAATGTGGAATGGAATGCATGTTAGAATCGGAAATGGATGCTCCAATGTTGAATGGTTGTTAGAATGAGGGCAATGGACGTAGAATGAGGGGAATGGATGTTAGAATGGGTAATGGATGTTAGAATGGGGAATGGATGTTAGAATGGGAAATGGATGTGAGAATGAGGGCAATGGATGTTCGAATGACGTGAATTGATGTTAGAATGTGGAATGGATGTTTGAAAGCGGAATGGATGGTAGAATGGGGAATGGATGTTAGAATGAGGGTAATGGATGTTAGAATTAGGGAAATGGATGCTAGAATTGGGAATGGATGTTAGAATGGTGAATGGATGTCAGAATGGGGAATGGATTTTAGAATGCGGAATGGATGTTAGAATGGGGAATGACTGTTAGAATAGGGAATGGTTGTTAGAATGGGGAATGGATGTTAGAATGAGGGGAATGGATGTTAGAATGACGGGAATTTATGTTAGAATGAGGGGAATGGATGGTAGAATGAGGGGAATGGTTGTGAGAATGGGGAATGGAAGTTAGAATGTGGAACAGCTGTTAGAATGGGGAATGGATGTTAGAATGGGGAATGGATGTTAGATTGGGAAATGGATGTTAGAATGGGGAATGGATGATAGAATGGGGAATGGATGTTAGAATGGGGAATGGATGTTAGAATGGAGAATGACTGTTAGAAGGGGGAATCGGTGTTAGAATGGGGAATCGGTGTTAGAATGGGGAATGGATCTTAGAATGAGGGGAATGGATGTTAGAATGAGGGGAATGGATGTTAGATTGGGAAATGGATGTTAGATTGGGAAATGGATGTTAGAATGAGGAATGGATGTTCGAATGGGGAATGGATGTTAGAATGGGGACAATGGATGTTAGAATGAGGACAATGGATGTTCAAATTACAGGAATGGATGCTGGAATGGATGTGAGAATGGAGAATGGATGTTAGAATGGGGAATGGATGCTAGAATGGGGAATGGATGCTAGAATGGGAAATGGATGCTCGAATGGTTAATGATTGTTAGAATGAGGGAAATGGAGGTAGAATGAGGGGAATGAATGTTAGAATGGGGAATGGATGTTAGAATGGGAAGTGGATGTTAGAATGAGGGCAATGGATGTTAGAATGAGGGGAATGGATGCTAGAATGCGGAAAGGATATAAGAATGGGGAATGGATGTTTGAATGGAGAATGGATGTTAGAATGAGGGGAATGGATGTTAGAATGGGGAATGGATGTAGAATGTGGAATGAATGTTAAAATGGGGAAAGTATGTTAGAATGGGGAATTCTTGTTGGAATTGGGAATTGATGTTCGAATGACGGGAATTGATGTTAGATTGTGGAATGGATGTTTGAAAGCGGAATGGATGGTAGAATGGGGAATGGATGTTAGAATGAGGGTAATGGATGTTAGAATGAGGGAAATGGATGCTAGAATTGGGAATGGATGTTAGAATGGTGAATGGATGTCAGAATGGGGAATGGATTTTAGAATGGGGAATGGATGTTAGAATAGGGAATGACTGCTCGAATGGGGAATGGATGTTAGAATGGGGAATGGATGTTAGAATGAGGGGAATGGATGTTAGAATGAGGGGAATGGATGTTAGAATGGGAGTAATGGCTGCTCGAATTGTGAATGGATGTTGGAATGGGAAATGGATGTTAGAATGGGGAATGGATGTTAGAATGAGGGGAATGGATGTTAGAATGAGGGGAATGGATGTTAGAATGAGCGGAATGGATATTAGAATGAGCGGAATGGATGTTAGAATGGGGAATGGATTTTAGAATTGGGAAAGAATGTTAGCATGCAGAATGGAAGTTAGAATGAGGGGAATGGTTGCTCGAATGAGTAATGGATGTGCGAAAAAGTGGGATGGATGTTAGAATGAGGAAGGGATGTTAGAATGGGGAATTGATGTTCGAATGGGGAATGGATGTTCGAATGCGGAATGGATGTTAGAATTGGGAATGGGTGTTAGAATGGGGAATGGATATTAGAATGGGGAATGGATGCTAGAATGAGGGGAATGGATGTTAGAATGAGGGGAATGGATATTAGAATGAGCGGAATGGATGTTAGAATGGGGAATGGATTTTAGAATTGGGAAAGGATGTTAGAATGGTGAATGGATGTCAGAATGGGGAATGGATTTTAGAATGCGGAATGGATGTTAGAATGGGGAATGACTGTTAGAATAGGGAATGGTTGTTAGAATGGGGAATGGATGTTAGAATGAAGGGAATGGATGTTAGAATGATGGGAATTTATGTTAGAATGAGGGGAATGGATGGTAGAATGAGGGGAATGGTTGTGAGAATGTGGAATGGAAGTTAGAATGTGGAACAGCTGTTAGAATGGGGAATGGATGTTAGAATGGGGAATGGATGTTAGATTGGGAAATGGATGTTAGAATGGGGAATGGATGATAGAATGGGGAATGGATGTTAGAATGGGGAATGGATGTTAGAATGGAGAATGACTGTTAGAAGGGGGAATCGGTGTTAGAATGGGGAATCGGTGTTAGAATGGGGAATGGATGTTAGAATGAGGGGAATGGATGTTAGAATGAGGGGAATGGATGTTAGATTGGGAAATGGATGTTAGATTGGGAAATGGATGTTAGAATGAGGAATGGATGTTCGAATGGGGAATGGATGTTAGAATGGGGACAATGGATGTTAGAATGAGGACAATGGATGTTCAAATTACAGGAATGGATGCTGGAATGGATGTGAGAATGGATAATGGATGTTAGAATGGGGAATGGATGCTAGAATGGGGAATGGATGCTAGAATGGGAAATGGATGCTCGAATGGTTAATGATTGTTAGAATGAGGGAAATGGAGGTAGAATGAGGGGAATGAATGTTAGAATGGGGAATGGATGTTAGAATGGGAAGTGGATGTTAGAATGAGGGCAATGGATGTTAGAATGAGGGGAATGGATGCTAGAATGCGGAAAGGATATAAGAATGGGGAATGGATGTTTGAATGGAGAATGGATGTTAGAATGAGGGGAATGGATGTTAGAATGGGGAATGGATGTAGAATGTGGAATGAATGTTAAAATGGGGAAAGTATGTTAGAATGGGGAATTCTTGTTGGAATCGGGAATTGATGTTCGAATGACGGGAATTGATGTTAGATTGTGGAATGGATGTTTGAAAGCGGAATGGATGGTAGAATGGGGAATGGATGTTAGAATGAGGGTAATGGATGTTAGAATGAGGGAAATGGATGCTAGAATTGGGAATGGATGTTAGAATGGTGAATGGATGTCAGAATGGGGAATGGATTTTAGAATGGGGAATGGATGTTAGAATAGGGAATGACTGTTCGAATGGGGAATGGATGTTAGAATGGGGAATGGATGTTAGAATGAGGGGAATGGATGTTAGAATGAGGGGAATGGATGTTAGAATGGGAGTAATGGCTGCTCGAATTGTGAATGGATGTTGGAATGGGAAATGGATGTTAGAATGGGGAATGGATGTTAGAATGAGGGGAATGGATGTTAGAATGAGGGGAATGGATGTTAGAATGAGGGGAATGGATGTTAGAATGAGGGGAATGAATGTTAGAATGAGCGGAATGGATGTTAGAATGGGGAATGGATTTTAGAATTGGGAAAGAATGTTAGAATGGAGAATGGAAGTTAGAATGAGGGGAATGGTTGCTCGAGTGAGTAATGGATGTGCGAAAAAGTGGGATGGATGTTAGAATGAGGAAGGGATGTTAGAATGGGGAATTGATGTTCGAATGGGGAATGGATGTTCGAATGCGGAATGGATGTTAGAATTGGGAATGGGTGTTAGAATGGGGAATGGATATTAGAATGGGGAATGGATGTTAGAATGAGGGGAAAGGATGTCAGAATGAGGGGAATGGATGTTAGAATGAGGGGAATTGTTGTGAGAATGGGGAATGGAAGTTAGAATGGAGAATGGATGTTACAATGGAGAATGGATGTTAGAATGGGGAATACATGTTAGAATGGGGGAAATGGATGCTAGAATTGTGAATGGATGTTGGAATGGGGAATGGATGTTAGAATGGGGAATGGATGTTAGAAGGAGGGGAATGGATGCTAGAATGGGGAATGAATGTTAGAATTGGGAATGGATGTTTGGATGGGGAATAGATGGTAGAATGTGGAATGACTGTTAGAAGATGGAATCGGTGTAAGAATGGGGAATTGGTGTTAGAATGGGGAAAGGATGTTGAATGAGGGAATGGATGTTAGAATGAGGGCAATGGATGTTAGAATGGGAAATGGATGTTAGAATGAGGGCAATGGATGTTAGAATGAGGGGAATGGATGCTCGAATACGGAATGTGTGTAAGAATGGGGAATGGATGTAGAATGTGGAATGGATGTTTGAAAGCGGAATGGATGGTAGAATGGAGAATGGATGTTCGAATGAGGGTAATGGATGTTAGAATGAGGGAAATGGATGCTAGAATTGAGAATGGATGTTAGAATGGTGAATGGATGTCAGAATGGGGAATGGATTTTAGAATGGTGAATGGATGTCAGAATGGTGAATGGATTTTAGAATGGGGAATGGATGTTGGAATGGGGAATGACTATTAGAATAGGGCATGGTTGTTAGATTGGGGAATGGATGTTAGAGTGAGGGGAATGCATGTTAGAATGAGGGAATGGATTTTAGAATGAGGGGAATGGATGTTAGAATGAGGGGAATGGTTGTGAGAATGGGGAATGGAAGTTAGAATGGAGAATGGATGTTAGAATGGAGAATGGATGTTAGAATGGAGAATGGATTTTAGAATGATGGGAATGGTTGCTAGAATGAGGAAAGGATGTGCGAAAAAGTGGAATGGATGTTAGAATGAGAAATGGATGTTAGAATGGGGAATTCATGTTAGAATGAGGGAAATGGATGTTAGAATGAGGTTAATGAATGTTAGAATGGGGGAAATGGATGTTAGAATTGTGAATGGATGTTAGAATGGGGAATGGATGTTAGAATAGGGAATGGATGTTAGAATGGGGAATGACTGTTAAAGGGGGATTCGGTGTTAGAATGGGGAATCGGTGTTAGAATGGGGAATGGATGTTAGATTGGGAAATGGATGTTAGAATGAGGAATGGATGTTAGAATGGGGAATGGCTGTTGGAATGGGGAATGGATGTTAGAATAGGGAATTTATTTTGGAATCGGGAATGGATGTTCGAATGACGGGAATTGATGTTAGAATGTGGAATGGATGTTTGAAAGCGGAATGCATGGTAGAATGGGGAATGGATGTTAGATTGAGGGTAATGGATGTTAGAATGAGGGAAATGGATGCTAGAATTGGGAATGGATGTTAGAATGAGGGGAATGGATGTTAGAATGGGGAATGACTGTTAGAATGGGGAATGGGTGTTACAATGGGGAATGGATGTTAGAATGAGGGGAATGGATGTTAGAATGAGGGGAATGGATGTTCGAATGGGGAATGGATGTTAGAATGAGGGGAATGGATGTTAGAATGGGTAATGGATGTTAAAATGGGGAAATGATGTTAAAATGGGGAAAGGATGTTTGAATGGGGAATGGATATTAGAATGGGGAATTCATGTTAGAGTGGGGAATGTATGTTAGAATGGCCGGAATTGATGTTAGAATGGCGAATGGATGTTAGAATGAGGAATGGATGTTCGATTGAGGGGAATGGATGTCAGCATCAGGAATGGATGTTAGAATGATGGTAATGGATGTTAGAATGGGGGAAATGGATGATAAAATTGTGAATGGATGTTAGAATGGGAAATGGATGTCAGAATGGGGAATGGATGTTAGAAATGGGAAATGGATGTTAGAAGGGGGAAAGGATATTAGAATGGGGAATGGATGTTAGAATGGGGAATGGATGTTAGAATGGGAAATGGATATTAGAATGGGAAATGGATATTAGAATGGAGAATGGATGTTAGAATGAGGGGAATGGATGTTAGCTTGGGGAATGGGTAAACGAATCCGGAATGGATGTTCGAATGAGGGGAATGGATGTTAGCATCAGGAATGGATGTTAGAATGATGGTAATGGATGTTAGAATGTGGGAAATGGATATTTGAATGGGGAATGGATTTTCGAATGGGTAAAGGATGTTAGAATGAGGGGAATGGATGTTAGATTTGGAAATGGATGTTAGAATGAGGAATGGATGTTAGAATGAGGGGAATGGATGTTAGAATGAGGGGAATGGTTGTTAGCATGAGGGGACTGGGTGTTAGAATGGGGAATGGATGTTCGAATGAGGGGAATGGATGTTAGAATGCAGAATGGATGTTAGAATGGAGAATGGATGTTCGAATGGAGAATGGATGTTAGAATGAGTGGAATGGTTGCTAGAATGAGGAATGGTTGCTAGAATGAGGAATGGATGTGCAAATAAGTGGGATGGATGTTAGAATGAGGAATGGATGTTAGAATGGTGAATGGATGTTAAAATGAGGGGAATGGATGTTAAAATGAGGGGAATGGATGTTCAAATGGGGAAGAACGTCAGAATGAGGGGAATGGATATTAGAATGGGGAATGGATGTTCGATTGAGGGGAATGGATGTTCGAATGGGGAAAGAATCTTAGAATGGGGAATGGATGTTAGAATGGGGAATCGGTGTTAGAATGGGGAATGGATGTTAGAATGAGGGAATGGATGTTAGAATGAGGGATAATGGATGTTCGAATGGGGAATGGATGTTAGAATGAGGGGAATGGTTGTGAGAATGGGAAATGGAAGTTAGAATGGAGAATGGATGTTAGAATGGAGAATGTATGTTAGAATGGGGAAAGGATGTTAGCATCAGGAATGGATGTTAGAATGATGGTAATGGATGTTAGAATGGGGTAAATGGATGCTAAAATTGTGAATGGATGTTAGAATGGGGAATGGATGTTAGAATGGAAAATGGATGTTCGAATGGGGAATGGATATTAGAATGGGGAATGGATGTTAGAATGGAAAATGGATGTTCGAATGGGGAATGGATATTAGAATGGGGAATGGATGTTAGAATGGAAAAAGAATGTTCGAATGGGGAATGGATATTAGAATGGGGAATGGATGTTAGAATGGGGAATGGATGTTAGAATGGGGAATGGATATTAGAATGGAGAATGGATGTTAGAATGAGGGGAATGGATGTTAGCTTGGGGAATGGGTAAACGAATCCGGAATGGATGTTAGAATGAGGGGAATGGATGTTAGAATGTGGGAAATGGATATGTGAATGGGGAATGGATTTTCGAATGGGTAAAGGATGTTAGAATGAGGGGAATGGATGTTAGATTTGGAAATGGATGGATGTTAAAATGGGGAAGAACGTCAGAATGAGGGGAATGGATATTAGAATGGGGAATGGATGTTCGAATGGTGAATGGATGTTAGAATGAGGGGAAGGGACGGCAGAATGAGGGGAATGGATGATAGAATGGGGAATGGATGTTAGAATGAGGGGAATGGATGTTCGAATGGGGAAAGAATGTTAGAATGGGGAATGGATGTTAGAATGGGGAATCGGTGTTAGAATGGGGAATGGATGTTAGAATGAGGGGAATGGATATTAGAATGAGGGGAATGGTTGTTAGAATGAGGGGACTGGGTATTAGAATGGGGAATGGATGTTCGAATGAAGGGAATGGATGTTAGAATGGAGAATGGATGTTAGAATGGAGAATGGATGTTCGAATGGAGAATGGATGTTAGAATAAGGGGAATGGTTGCGAGAATGAGGAATGGTTGCCAGAATGAGGAATGGATGTGCGAATAAGTGGGATGGATGTTAGAATGAGGAATGGATGTTAGAATGGGGAATGGATGTTAGAACGGGGAATGGATGTTAGAATGAGGGGAATGGATGTTAAAATGGGGAAGAATGTCAGAATGAGGGGAATGGATATTAGAATGGGGAATGGATGTTCGAATGGTGAATGGATGTTAGAATGAGGGGAAGGGACGACAGAATGAGGGGAATGGATGATAGAATGGGGAATGGATGTTATAATGAGGGGAATGGATGTTCGAATGAGGGCAATGGATGTTAGAATGAGGGGAATGGATGCAAGAATGAGGAATGGATGCTAGAATGGAGAATGGATGTTAGCATGAGGGGAATGGATGTTAGAATGGGAAATGAATGTTCGAAAGGGGAATGGATGTTAGAATGGGAAATGGATGTTAGAATGAGGGCAATGGATGTTTGAATGGGGAATGGATGCTAGAATCTGGAATGGATGTTAGAATGGAGAATGAATGTTCGAATGGAGAATGGATGTTAGAATGGGGAATGGATGTTAAAATGAAGGGAATGGATGTTAGAATGGGGAATGGATGTTAGAATGGGGAATGGAAGTTAGAATGGAGATTGGATGTTAGAATGGGGAATGGATGTTAAAATGAAGGGAATGGATGTTAGAATGGGGAATGGATGTTAGAATGGGGAATGGATGTAAGGATGGGGAATGTCTGTTAGAATGGGAAATGGATCTTAGAATGGGGAATTGATGTTAGAATGGGGAATGGATGTTAACATGAAGGGAATGGATGTTAGAATGGGGAATGGATGTAAGAATGGGGAATGGATGTAAGAATGGGGAATGGATGTTAGATTGGGGAATGGATGTTAGATTGGGGAATGGATGTTAGATTGGGGAATGGATGTTAGAATGGGGAATGGATGTTAGAATGGGGAATGGATGTTAGAATGGGGAATGGGTGATAGAATGGGGAATGGATGTTAAAATGAAGGGAATGGATGTTAGAATGGGGAATGGATGTTAGAATGGGGAATGGAAGTTAGAATGGAGATTAGATGTTAGAATGGAGAATGGATGTTAGAATGAGGGAAATGGATGTTAGAATGGGGAATGGATGCGAGAATGGGGAATGCATGTTAGAATGGGAAATGGATGCTCCAATGTTGAATGGTTGTTAGAATGAGGGCAATGGAGGTAGAATGAGGGGAATGGATGTTAGAAGGGGAATGGATGTTAGAATAGGGAATGGATGTTAGAATGAGGGCAATGGATGTTCGAATGATGGGAATTGATGTTAGAATGTGGAATGGATGTTTGAAAGCGGAATGGATGGTAGAATGGGGAATGGATGTTAGAATGGGGGTAATGGATGTTAGAATGAGGGAAATGGATGCTAGAATTGGGAATGTATGTTAGAATGGTGAATGGATGTCAGAATGGGGAATGGATTTTAGAATGCGGAATGGATGTTAGAATTGGGAATGACTGTTAGAATGGGGAATGGTTGTTAGAATGGGGAATGGATGTTAGAATGAGGGGAATGGATGTTAGAATTAGGGGAATGGAAGTTAGAATGAGGTCAATGGATGTTAGAATGGGGGTAATGGTTGTGAGAATTGTGAATGGATGTTCGAATGGGAAATGGATGTTAGAATGGGGAATGGATGTTAGAATGGGGAATGACTGTTACAAGGTGTTAGAATGAGAAATTGATGTTAGAATGGGGAATGGATATTAGAATGAGGGGAATGGACGTTAGAATGAGGGGAATGGATGTTAGAATGAGGGGAATGGATGTCAGATTGGGAAATGGATGTTAGAATGAGGAATGGATGTTAGAATGGGGAATGGCTGTTGGGATGGGGAATGGAAGTTAGAATGGGAAATGGATGTTAAAATGAGGGCAATGGATGTTAGAATCAGGGGAATGGATGCTCGAATGCGGAATGGATGTAAGAATGGGGAATGGATGTAGAATGTGGAATGGATGTTAAAATGGGGAACGTATGTTAGAATGGGAAATGGATGTTAGAATGGGGAAATCATGTTGGAATCGGGAATGGATGTTCGAAAGACGGGGATTGATGTTAGAATGTGGAATGGATGTTTGAAATCGGAATGGATGGTAGAATGGGGAATGGATTTTAGAATGGGGAATGGATGTTAGAATGGGGAATGAGTGTTAGAATGGGGAATGTGTGTTACAATGGGGAATGGATGTTAGAATGAGGGGAATGGATGTTAGAATGAGGGGAATGGTTGTGAGAATGGGGAATGGAAGTTAGAATGGGGAATGTATGTTAGAATGGGGAATGGAAGTTAGAATGAGGGTAAGGATGTTAGAATGGGGGTAATGGATGCTTGAATTCTGAATGGATGTTGGAATGGGAAATCGATGTTAGAATGGGGAATGGATGTTAGAATGGGGAATGACTGTTACAAGGGGGAATGAGTGTTAGAAGGGGGAATCGGTGTTAGAAATGGGAATCAGTGTTAGAATGGGGAATAGATATTAGAATGAGGGGAATGGACGTTAGAATGAGGGGAATGGATGTTAGAATGAGGGGAATGGATGTCAGATTGGGAAATGGATGTTAGAATGAGGAATGGATGTTAGAATGGGGAATGGCTGTTGGAATGGGGAATGGAAGTTAGAATGGGAAATGGATGTTAAAATGAGGGCAATGGATGTTAGAATCAGGGGAATGGATGCTCGAATGCGGAATGGATGTAAGAATGGGGAATGGATGTAGAATGTGGAATGGATGTTAAAATGGGGAAAGTATGTTAGAATGGGGAATGGATGTTAGAATGGGGAATTCAAGTTGGAATCGGGAATGGATGTTCGAAAGACTGGAATTGATGTTAGAATGTGGAATGGATCTTTGAAAGCGGAATGGATGGTAGAATGGGGAATGGATTTTAGAATGGGGAATGGATGTTAGAATGGGGAATGACTGTTAGAATGGGGAATGGGTGTTACAATGGGGAATGGATGTTAGCATGAGGGGAATGGATGTTAGAATGAGGGGAATGGGTGTTAGAGTGAGGGGAATCGATGTTAGATTGGGAAATGGATGTTAGAATGAGGAATGGATGTTAGAATGAGGAATGGATGTTAGAATGGGGAATGGATGTTAGAACGAGGGGAATGGATGTTCGAATGGTGAATGAATGTTAGAATGAGGGGAATGGATGTTAGAATGAGGAATGGATGTCAGAATGGTGAAAGGGCAATGGCAGACATTTAGAGACCGCATGGATGAACTACAACAATTGTACATTCCTGTCTGGCATAGAAATAAAAAAGGGAAGGTGGCTCAACCGTGGCTATCAAGGGAAATCAGGGATAGTATTAAAGCCAAGGAAGTGGCATACAAATTGGCCAGAAATAGCAGCGAACCTGGGGACTGGGAGAAATTTAGAACTCAGCAGAGGAGGACAAAGGGTTTGATTAGGGCAGGGAAAATGGAGTATGAGAAGAAGCTTGCAGGGAACATTAAGACGGATTGCAAAAGTTTCTATAGATATGTAAAGAGAAAAAGGTTAGTAAAGACAAACGTAGGTCCCCTGCAGTCAGAATCAGGGGAAGTCATAACGGGGAACAAAGAAATGGCGGACCAATTGAACAAGTACTTTGGTTCGGTATTCACGAAGGAGGACACGAACAACCTTCCGGTTATAAAAGGGGTCGGGGGGTCTAGTAAGGAGGAGGAACTGAGGGAAATCCTTATTAGCCGGGAAATTCTGTTGGGGAAATTGATGGGATTGAAGGCCGATAAATCCCCAGGGCCTGATGGACTGCATCCCAGAGTACTTAAGGAGGTGGCCTTGGAAATAGTGGATGCGTTGACAGTCATTTTCCAACATTCCATTGACTCTGGATCAGTTCCTATGGAGTGGAGGGTAGCCAATGTAACCCCACTTTTTAAAAAAGGAGGGAGAGAGAAAACAGGGAATTATAGACCGGTCAGCCTGACATCGGTAGTGGGTAAAATGATGGAATCAATTATTAAGGATGTCATAGCAGTGCATTTGGAAAGAGGTGACATGATAGGTCCAAGTCAGCATGGATTTGTGAAAGGGAAATCATGCTTGACAAATCTTCTGGAATTTTTTGAGGATGTTTCCAGTAGAGTGGATAAGGGAGAACCAGTTGATGTGGTATATTTGGACTTTCAGAAGGCGTTCGACAAGGTCCCACACAAGAGATTGATGTGCAAAGTTAGAGCACATGGGATTGGGGGTAGTGTACTGACATGGATTGAGAACTGGTTGTCAGACAGGAAGCAAAGAGTAGGAGTAAATGGGTACTTTTCAGAATGGCAGGCAGTGACTAGTGGGGTACCGCAGGGTTCTGTGCTGGGGCCCCAGCTGTTTACACTGTACATTAATGATTTAGATGAGGGGATTGAGTGTAGTATCTCCAAGTTTGCGGATGACACTAAGTTGGGTGGCAGTGTGAGCTGCGAGGAGGATGCTGTGAGGCTGCAGAGCGACTTGGATAGGTTAGGTGAGTGGGCAAATGCATGGCAGATGAAGTATAATGTGGATAAATGTGAGGTTATCCACTTTGGTGGTAAAAACAGAGAGACAGACTATTATCTGAATGGTGACAGATTAGGAAAAGGGGAGGTGCAAAGAGACCTGGGTGTCATGGTACATCAGTCATTGAAGGTTGGCATGCAGGTGCAGCAGGCGGTTAAGAAAGCAAATGGCATGTTGGCCTTCATAGCAAGGGGATTTGAGTACAGGGGCAGGGAGGTGTTGCTACAGTTGTACAGGGCATTGGTGAGGCCACACCTGGAGTATTGTGTACAGTTTTGGTCTCCTAACCTGAGGAAGGACATTCTTGCTATTGAGGGAGTGCAGCGAAGGTTCACCAGACTGATTCCCGGGATGGCGGGACTGACCTATCAAGAAAGACTGGATCAACTGGGCTTGTATTCACTGGAGTTCAGAAGAATGAGAGGGGACCTCATAGAAACATATAAAATTCTGACGGGGTTAGACAGGTTAGATGCAGGAAGAATGTTCCCAATGTTGGGGAAGTCCAGAACCAGGGGTCACAGTCTAAGGATAAGGGGTAAGCCATTTAGGACCGAGATGCGGAGGAACTTCTTCACCCAGAGAGTGGTGAACCTGTGGAATTCTCTACCACAGAAAGTTGTTGAGGCCAATTCACTAAATATATTCAAAAAGGAGTTAGATGAGGTCCTTACTGCTAGGGGGATCAAGGGGTATGGCGAGAAAGCAGGAATGGGGTACTGAAGTTGAATGTTCAGCCATGAACTCATTGAATGGCGGTGCAGGCTAGAAGGGCCGAATGGCCTACTCCTGCACCTATTTTCTATGTTTCTATGTTTCTAAGGATGTTAGAATGGGGAATGGATGTTAGAATGGGGAATTAATGTTAGAATGGGGAATGGATGTTAGAAATGGGGAATTGATGTTAAAATGGGAAATGGATGTAAGATTGGGAAATGGATGTAAGATTGGGAAATGGATGTTAGAATGATTGGAATGGATGTTAGAATGTAGAATGGATGTTAGAATGGGAAAAGGATGTTGGAATGGAGAGAATGGGGAATTGATGTTAGAATGAGGGGAATGGATTATTAGAATAAGGGGAGTGGATGTTAGAATGGGAAATGGATGTAAGAATGAGGGGAATGGATGTTAGAATGGGGAATGGATGTTCTGAAGGGGAATGGATGTTAGAATGTGAAATGGATGTTAGAATGAGTGCAATGGATGTTTGAATTAGGGGAATGGATGCTGAATGTGGAATGGAATTTAGAATGGAGAATTGATGTTAGAACGGAGAATGGATGTTATAACGGAGAATGGATATTAGAACGAGGGGAATGGATGTTAGAATGGGGAATGGATGTCAGAATATGGATTGGATGTTGGAATAGGGAAAGGATGTTAGAATGGGGAATGGATGTTAGAATGCGGAATGGATGTTAGAATGGGTAATGGATGTTAAAATGGGGAAAGGATGTTTGAATGGGGAATGGATATTAGAATGGGGAATTCATGTTAGAATGGGGAATGTATGTTCGAATGACCGGAATTGATGTTAGAATGGCGAATGGATGTTAGAATGAGGAATGGATGTTCGATTGAGGGGAATGGATGTTAGAATGAGGAATGGATGTTAGAATGAGGGTAATGGATGTTAGAATGGGGGAAATGGATGCTAAAATTGTGAATGGATGTTCGAATGGGAAATGGATGTCAGAATGGGGAATGGATGTCAGAATGGGGAATGGATGTTATAATGGGGAATGGATATTAGAATGGGGAATGGATATTAGAATGGGGAATGGATGTTAGAATGAGGGGAATGGATCTTAGCTTGGCGAATGGGTAAACGAATCCGGAATGGATGTTAGAATGAGGGGATTGGATGTTAGAATGTGGGGAATGGATATTTGAATGGGGAATGGAGTTTCGAATGGGGAAAGGATGTTAGAATGAGGGGAATGGATGTTAGATTGTGAAATGGATATTAGAATGAGGAATGGATGTTAGAATGGGCAATGGCTGTTAGAATGGGGAATCGGTGTTAGAATGGGGAATGGATGTTAGAATGAGGGGAATGGATGTTAGAATGAGGGGAATGGTTGTTAGAATGAGGGGACTGGGTGTTAAAATGGGGAATGGATGTTCGAATGAGGGGAATGGATGTTAGAATGGAGAATGGATGTTAGAATGGAGAATGGATGTTCGAATGGAGAATGGATGTCAGAATGAGGGGAATGGATGTTAAAATGAGGGGAAGGCATGGCAGAATGAGGGGAATGGATGATAGAATGGGGAATGGATGTTAGAATGAGGGGAATGGATGTTCGAATGGGGAAAGCATATTAAAATGGGGAATGGATGTTAGAATGAGGGCAATGGATGTTAGAATGAGGGGAATGGATGCGAGAATGAGGAATGGATGCAACAATGGAGAATGGATGTTAGCATGAGGGGAATGGATGTTAGACTGGGGAATGGATGTTCAAAAGGGGAATGGATGTTAGAATGGGAAATGGATGTTAGAATGAGGGCAATGGTTGTTTGAATGGCGAATGGATGCTAGAATCTGGAATGAATGTTAGAATAGAGAATGGATGTTAGAATGGGGAATGGATGTTAAAATTAAGGGAATGGATGTTAGAATGGGGAATGGATGTTAGAATGGGGAATGGAAGTTAGAATGGAGAATGGATGTTAGAATGGGGAATGGATGTTAAAATGAAGGGAATGGATGTTAGAATGGGCAATGGATGCTAGAATGTGGAATGAATGTTAGAATGGAGAATGGATGTTAGAATGGGGAATGGATGTTAAAATGAAGGGAATGGATTTTAGAATGTGGAACAGATGTTAGAATGGGGAGTGGATGCAAGAATGGGGAATGGATGTTAGAATGGGAAATGGATGTTAGAATGGGGAAATGATGTTAGAATGGGGAATGGATGTTACAATGAAGGGAATGGATGTTAGAATGTGGAACAGATGTTAGAATGGGGAATGGATGTTAGAATGGGGAATTCGTGTTGGAATCGTGAATGGATGTTAGAATGACGGGAATTGATGTTAGAATGTGGAATGGATGTTTGAAAGCGGAATGGATGGTAGAATGGGGAATGGATGTTAGAATGAGGGTAATGGATGTTAGAATGAGGGTAATGGATGTTAGAATGAGGGAAATGGATGCTAGAATTGAGAATGGATCTTAGAATGGTGAATGGATTTTAGAATGGGGAATGGATGTTAGAATGGGGAATGACTGTTAGAATGGGGAATGGATGTTAGAATGAGGGGAATGGATGTTAGAATGAGGGGAATGGATGTTAGAATGAGGGGAATGGATGTTAGATTGGGAAATAGATGTTAGAATGAGGAATGGATGTTAGAATGGGGAATGGCTGTTAGAATGGGGAATCGGTATTAGAATGGGAAATGGATGTTAGAATGAGGGGAATGGATGTTAGAATGGGGAATGGATGTTAGAATGAGGGCAATGCATGTTTGAATGGGGAATGGATGCTAGAATCTGGAATGAATGTTAGAATGGAGAATGGATGTTAGAATGGGGAATGGATGTTAAAATGAAGGGAATAGATGTTAGAATGGGGAATAGATGTTAGAATGGGGAATGGAAGTTAGAATGGAGAATGGATGTTAGACTGTGTAATGGATGTTAAAATGAAGGGAATGGATGTTAGAATGGGGAATGGATGCTAGAATATGGAATGAATGTTAGAATGGAGAATGGATGTTAGAATGAGGGAAATGGATGTTAGTATGAGTAATGGAGGTTAGAATGAGCAATGGATGTTAGATTGGGGAATGGATGTTAGAGTGAGTGGAATGGATGTTCGAATGAGAGGAATGGGTGTTAGAATTGGGAATGGATGTTAGAATGAGTGCAATGGATGTTTGAATTAGGGGAATGGATGCTGGATGTGGAATGGATCTTAGAATGGAGAATGGATGTTAGAACGGAGAATGGATGTTATAACGGAGAATGGATGTTAGAACGAGGGGAATGGATCTTAGAATGGAGAATGGATGTTAGAACGTAGAATGGATGTTATAACGGAGAATGGATGTTAGAACGAGGGGAATGGATGTTAGAATGGGGAATGGATGTCAGAATAGGAAATGGATGTTAGAATAGGGAAAGGATGTTAGAATGGGGAATGGATGTTAGAATGGGGAATGGATATTAGAATGGGGAATTCATGTTAGAATGGGGAATGTATGTTCGAATGACCGGAATTGATGTTAGAATGGCGAATGGATGTTAGAATGAGGAATGGATGTTAGAATGAGGGTAATGGATGTTAGAATGGGGGAAATGGATGCTAAAATTGTGAATGGATGTTCGAATGGGAAATGGATGTCAGAATGGGGAATGGATGTTAGAATGGGGAATGGATGTTATAATGGGGAATGGATATTAGAATGGGGAATGCATGTTAGAATGAGGAATGGATGTTGGAATGCGGATTGTATTTTAGAATGAGGGAAATGGATGTTAGAATGAGTAATGGAGGTTAGAATTAGCAATGGATGTTAGATTGAGGAATGGATGTTAGAGTGAGTTGAATGGATGTTCGAATGAGAGGAATGAGTGTTAGAATTGGGAATGGATGTTAGAATGAGTGCAATGGATGTTTGAATTAGGGGAATGGATGTTGAATGTGGAATGGATTTTAGAATGGAGAATGGATGTTAGAACGGAGAATGGATGTTATAACGGAGAATGGTTGTTAGAACGAGGGGAATGGATGTTAGAATGGCGAATGGATGTTAGAATGAGGAATGGATGTTCGATTGAGGGGAATGGATGTTAGAATGAGGAATGGATGTTAGAATGAGGGTAATGGATGTTAGAATGGGGGAAATGGATGCTAAAATTGTGAAGGGGAATGGATCTTAGCTTGGGGAATGGGTAAACGAATCCGGAATGGATGTTAGAATGAGGGGAATGGATGTTAGAATGTAGGGAATGGATATTTGAATGGGGAATGGATTTTCGAATGGGGAAAGGATGTTTGAATGAGGGGAATGCATGTTAGATTGTGAAATGGATGTTAGAATGAGGAATGAATGTTAGAATGGGGAATGGCTGTTAGAATGGGGAATCGGTGTTAGAATGGGGAATGGATGTTAGAATGAGGGGAATGGATGTTAGAATGAGGGAAATGGTTGTTAGAATGAGGGGACTGGGTGTTAGAATGGGGAATGGATGTTCGAATGAGGGGAATGGATGTTAGAATGGAGAATGGATATTAGAATGGATAATGGATGTTCGAATGGAGAATGGATGTCAGAATGAGGGGAATGGATGTTAAAATGGAGAAGAATGTTTGAATAAGGGGAATGGATATTAGAATGGGGAATGGATGTTCGAATGGTGAATGGATGTTAGAATGAGGGGAAGGCATGGCAGAATGAGGAGAATGGATGATAGAATGGGGAATGGATGTTAGAATGAGGGGAATGGATGTTCGAATGGGGAAAGGATATTAAAATGGAGAACGGATGTTAGCATGAGGGGAACGGATGTTAGAATGGGGAATGGATGTTCAAAAGGGGAATGGATGTTAGAATGGGAAATGGATGTTAGAATGAGGGCAATGGTTGTTTGAATGGGGAATGGATGCTCGAATCTGGAATGAATGTTAGAATAGAGAATGGATGTTAGAATGGGGAATGGATGTTAAAATGAAGGGAATGGATGTTAGAATGGGGAATGGATGTTAGAATGGGGAATGGATGTTAAAATGAAGGGAATGGATGTTAAAATGAAGGGAATTGATGTTAGAATGGGGAATCGATGCTAGAATGTGGAATGAATGTTAGAATGAAGAATGGATGTTAGAATGGGGAATGGATGTTAAAATGAAGGGAATGGATGTTAGAATGTGGAACAGATGTTAGAATGGGGAATGGATGTAAGAATGGGGAATGGATGTAAGAATGGGGAATGGATGTTAGATTGGGGAATGGATGATAGAATGGGGAATGGATGTTAGAATGGGGAATGGATGCTAAAATGTGGAATGGATGTTAGAATGGAGAACGGATGTTAGAATGGGAAATGGATGCTTGAATGGTGAATGGTTGTTAGAATGAGGGGAATGGAGGTAGAATGAGGGGAATAGATGTTAGAATGGGGAATGGATGTTAGAATGGGAAATGGATGTTAGAATGAGGGCAATGGATGTGAGAATGAGGGGAATGGATGCTAGAATGCGGAATGGATGTAAGAATGGAGAATGGATGTTTGAATGGAGAATGGATGTTAGAATGAGGGGAATTGATGTTAGAATGGGGAATGGATGTAGAATGTGGAATGAATGTTAAAATGGGGAAAGCATGTTAGAATGGGGAATGGATGTTAGAATAGGGAATTCATGTTGGAATCGGGAATGGATGTTCGAATGACGGGAATTGATGTTAGAATGTGGAATGGATGTTTGAAAGCGGAATTGATGGTTGAATGGGGAATGGATTTTAGACTGAGGGTAATGAATGTTAGAATGAGGGAAATGGATGCTAGAATTGGGAATGGATGTTAGCATGGTGAATGGATGTCAGAATGGGGAATGGATTTTAGAATGGGGAATGGATGTTCGAATGGGGAAAGACTGTGAGAATGGGGAATGGTTGTTAGAATGGGAAATGGATGTTAGAATGAGGGCAATGGTTGTTTGAATGGGGAATGGATGCTCGAATCTGGAATGAATGTTAGAATAGAGAATGGATGTTAGAATGGGGAATGGATGTTAAAATGAAGAGAATGGATGTTAGAATGGGGAATGGATGTTAGAATGGGGAATGGATGTTAAAATGAAGGGAATGGATGTTAAAATGAAGGGAATTGATGTTAGAATGGGGAATCGATGCTAGAATGTGGAATGAATGTTAGAATGAAGAATGGATGTTAGAATGGGGAATGGATGTTAAAATGAAGGGAATGGATGTTAGAATGTGGAACAGATGTTAGAATGGGGAATGGATGTAAGAATGGGGAATGGATGTAAGAATGGGGAATGGATGTTAGATTGGGGAATGGATGATAGAATGGGGAATGGATGTTAGAATGGGGAATGGATGTTCGAACGGGGAATGGGTGTTAGAATGAGGGGAATGGATGTTAGAATGGGGACAATGGATGTTAGAATGAGGACAATGGATGTTAGAATGAGGACAATGGATGTTAGAATGACGGGAATGGATGCTAAAATGTGGAATGGATGTTAGAATGGAGAACGGATGTTAGAATGAGGGAAATGAATGTTAGAATGGGGAATGGATGCTAGAATGGGGAATGCATGTTAGAATGGGAAATGGATGCTTGAATGGTGAATGGTTGTTAGAATGAGGGGAATGGAGGTAGAATGAGGGGAATAGATGTTAGAATGGAGAATGGATGTTAGAATGGGAAATGGATGTTAGAATGAGGGCAATGGATGTGAGAATGAGGGGAATGGATGCTAGAATGCGGAATGGATGTAAGAATGGAGAATGGATGTTTGAATGGAGAATGGATGTTAGAATGAGGGGAATTGATGTTAGAATGGGGAATGGACGTAGAATGTGGAATGAATGTTAAAATGGGGAAAGCATGTTAGAATGGGGAATGGATGTTAGAATAGGGAATTCATGTTGGAATCGGGAATGGATGTTCGAATGACGGGAATTGATGTTAGAATGTGGAATGGATGTTTGAAAGCGGAATGGATGGTAGAATGGGGAATGGATTTTAGACTGAGGGTAATGAATGTTAGAATGAGGGAAATGGATGCTAGAATTGGGAATGGATGTTAGCATGGTGAATGGATGTCAGAATGGGGAATGGATTTTAGAATGGGGAATGGATGTTCGAATGGGGAAAGACTGTGAGAATGGGGAATGGTTGTTAGAATGGGGAATGGATGCTAGAATGAGGGGAATGGTTGTTAGAATGAGGGGAATGGATGTTAGAATGAGGGGATGGATGTTCGATTGGAAAATGGATGTTAGAATGAGGAATGGATGTTAGAATGGGGAATGGCTGTTAGAATGGGGAATCGGTGTTAGAATGGGGAATGGATGTTAGAATGACGGGAATGGATTTTCGAATGGGGAATGGATGTTAGAATGAGGGGAATGGTTGTGAGAATGGGGAATGGAAGTTAGAATGGAGAATGGACGTTAGAATGGAGAATGGATGTTAGAATGAGGGTAATGATTGGTAGAATGAGGAATGGATGTGCGAAAAAGTGGGATGGATGCTAGAATGAGGAATGGATGTTAAAATGGGGAATACATGTTAGAATGAGGGTAATGGATGTTAGAATGGGGGAAATGGATGCGAGAATTGTGAATGGATGTTAGAATGGGGAATCACTGTTAGAATGGGGAATCGGTGTTAGAATGGGGAATGGATGTTAGAATGAGGGGAATGGATGTTAGAATGAGGGGAATGGATGTTAGAATGAGGGCAATGGATGTAAGAATGAGGGGAATGGATGTTACAATGAGGGGAATGGATGTTACAATGAGGGGAATGGATGTTAGAATGGGGAATGGATGTTAGAATGGGAAATGGATGTTAGAATGAGGGCAATGGATGTTAGAATGAGGGCAATGGATGCTCGAATGCGGAATGGATGTAAGAATGGAGAATGGATGTTTGAAAGGAGAATGGATGTTAGAATGAGGGGAATGGATGTTAGAATGGGGAATGGATGTAGAATGTGGAATGGATGTTAAAATGGGGAAAGTATGTTCGAATGGGGAATGGATGTTAGAATGGGTAATTCGTGTTGGAATCGGGAATGGATGTTAGAATGCCGGGAATTGATGATAGAATGTGGAATGGATGTTTGAAAGCGGAATGGATGGTGGAATGGGGAATGGATTTTAGAATGGGGAATGGATTTTAGAATGGGGAATGGATGTTAAAAATGGGGAATGACTGTTAGAATGGGGATAGGGTGTTGGAATGGGGAATGGATGTTAGAATGAGGGGAATGGATGTTAGAATGAGGAATGGATGTTAGAATGGGGAATGGCTGTTAGAATGAGGGGAATGGATGTTAGAATGAGGGGAATGGATGTTCGAATGGGGAATGGATGTTAGAATGAGAGGAATGGTTGCTAGAATGAGGAATGGATGTGCAAAAAAGTGGGATGGATGATAGAATGAGGAATGGATGTTAGAATGGGGAATACATGTTAGAATGAGGGTAATGGATGTTAGAATGGGGGAAATGGATGCTGGAATTGTGAATGGATGTTAGAATGGGGAATGGATGTTAGAATGAGGGGAATGGATGTTAGAATGAGGGGAATGGATGTTAGAATGAGGGGAATGGATGTTCGAATGGGGAATGGATGTTAGAATGAGAGGAATGGTTGCTAGAATGAGGAATGGATGTGCGAAAAAGTGGGATGGATGATAGAATGAGGAATGGATGTTAGAATGGGGAATACATGTTAGAATGAGGGTAATGGATGTTAGAATGGGGGAAATGGATGCTGGAATTGTGAATGGATGTTAGAATGGGGAATGGATGTTAGAATGGGGAATGGATGTTGGAATGGGGAATGGGTATTAGAAGGAGGGGACTGGTTGTTAGAATGAGGGGAAGGATGTTAGAATGAGGGGAATGGATGTTAGATTGGGAAATGGACGTTAGAATGAGGAATGGATGTTAGAATGGGGAATGGCTGTTAGAATGGGGAATCGGTGTTAGAATGGGGAATTCATGTTAGAATGGGGAATGGATGTTAGAATGACGAGGTTGGATGCTAGAATGTGGAATGGATGTTAGAATGGAGAATGGATGTTAGAATGAGGGGAATGGATGTTAGAATGAGGGGAATGGATGTTAGAATGGAGAATGGATGTTCGAAAAGGGAATGAATTTTAGAATGGGAAATGGATGTGAGAATGAGGAATGGATGTTAGATTGGGAAATGGATGTTAGAATGAGGAATGGATGTTAGAATGGGGAATGGCTGTTCGAATGGGGAATCGGTGTTAGCATTGGGAATGGATGTTAGGATGTGGGGAATTGATGTCAGAATGAGGGGAATGGATGTTAGAATGGGGAATGGATTTTCGAATGGGGAATGCATGTTCGAATGAGGGGAATGGATGTTAGAATGGGGAATGGAAGTTAGAATGGGGAATGGATGCTAGAATGGAGAATGGATGTTAGAATGGAGAATGGATGTTAGAATGAGGGGAATGGTTGCTAGAATGAGGAATGGATGTGCGAAAAAGTGGGATGGATGTTAGAATGAGGAATGGATGTTAGAATGGGAAATGGATGTTAGAATGAGGGGAATGGATGTTAAAATGGTGAAGAATGTTAGAATGAAGGGAATGGATATTAGAATTGGGAATGGATGTACGAATGGTGAATGGATGTTCGAATGAGGGGAAGGGATTGTCAGAATGAGGGGAATGGATGATAGAATGGGGAATGGATGTTAGAATGAGGGGAATGGATGTTCGAATGGGGAAAGGATTTTAAAATGGGGAATGGATGTTAGAATGAGGAATGGATGTTAGAATGCGGAATGGATGTAAGAATAGAGAATGGATGTTAGAATGGGGAATGGATATTAGAATGGGTAACGGATGTAAGAATGGGGATTCGATGTAAGAATGTGGAATGTTTGTTAGAATGAGGGGAATGGATGTTAGAGTGAGGAGAATGGATGTTCGCATGAGAGGAATGGGTGTTAGAATTGGGAATTGCTGTTATATTGAGGGGAATGGATATTAGAATGAGGAATGGATGTTTGAATGAGGATTGGATGTTAGAAAAAGTGGAATGGATGTTAGAATGAGGGGAATGGATGTTAGATTGAGGGTAATAGATCTTCGAATGAGAGTAATGCGTGTTAGAATTGGGAATGGACGTTAGAATGAGGGGATTGGAAGTTAGAATGAGGAATGCATGTTTGAATGGGTAATGCATGTTAGAAAAAGTAGAAGAATGTTCAAATTAGGGGTTTGGATTATCGTTTGAGCAATGGATGTCAGAATGGGGAATGGATTTTAGAATGGGGGTTGGATGTTAGAATGGGGAATGGATGTTTGATAGAGGATTGGATGTTAGAATGAGGAAATGAATGTGCGTGAAGGTGGAATCGATGTTAGAATGAATGGAATGGATGTTAGAATGAGGATTAGATGTTAGAAAAAGTGGAATGGAAGTTATGAGTGAGGTATGGATGCGACAAAAAGTGGAATGGATGTTAGAATGCGGGGTATGGATGTTAGAATGAGGATTAGTTGTTAGAAAAAGTGGAATGGATGTTCGAATGAGGGGAATAGATGTTAGAATGGGGAATGGATGTTGGAATGTGGAATGGATGTGAGAATGTGGAATGGATGTGAGAATGTGGAATGGATGTTAGAATGGGGAATGGATGTGAGAATGGAGAATGGATGTTAGACTGAGGAATGGATGTTAGAATGGGGAATGGATGTGAGAATGGAGAATGGATGTTAGAATGAGGGGAATGGATGTTAGAATGAGGAATGGATGTTAGAATGAGCAATGGATGTTAGAATGAGCAATGGATGTTAGATTGGGGAATGGATGTTAGAGTGAGTGGAATGGATGTTCGAATGAGAGGAATGGGTGTTAGAATTGGGAATGGATGTTAGAATGAGGCGAATGCATTTTAGAATGAGGGAAATGCATGTAATAATGAGGAATGGATGATAGAAAAAGTGGAATGGATGATAGAATGAGGGGAATGGATGATAGAATGAGGAATAGATGTTAGAATGGGGAATGGATGTTAGAATGGGGAATAGATGTTAGAATGGGGAATGGATGTGAGAATGTGGAATCGATGTTCGAATGGGGAATGGATGTTAGAATGGGGAATGGCTGTTAGAATGGGGAATGGATGTTAGAATCAGAAATGGATGTTAGAATGGTGAATGGATGTTAGAATGGAGAATGGATGTTAGAATGAAGGGAATGGATGTTAGAATGAGTGGAATGGATGTTACAATGAGGAATGGATGTTTGAATGTGCAATGGATGTTAGAAAAAGTAGAATGGATGTTATAATGAGGGGAATGGATGTTAGAATGGGGAATGGATGTTCGAATGAGATATTTATGTTAGAATGGGGAATGGATGTTTCGAATGGAGAATGGATGTTAGATTGGGGAATGGATGTTCGAAAATGTGGAATGGATGTTTGAATGGGGAATGGATGTTACAATGAAGGAAATGGATGTTGAATGAGGGGAATGGATGTTCGAATGAGAGGACTGGGTGTTACAATTGCCAATGGATGTTGCAATGAGGGGAATGGATGTCAGAATGAGGAATGGATGTAAGAATGAGGGAAATAGATGTTAGAATGAGGAATGGATGTGTGCAAAAGTTGGAACGGACGTTCGAATGAGAGGTATGCATGTTAGAATTGGGAATGGATGTTAGAATGAGTGGAATGGATGTTACAATGAGGAATGGAAGTTTGAATGGGGAATGGATGTTAGAAAAAGTGGAATGGATGTTAGAATGAGAGGAATGGATGTAAGAATGAGGATTAGATGTTAGAAAAAGTGGAATGGATGTTCGAATGAGGAATGGATGTGAAAAAAAGTTGAATGGATGGTATAATGAGGGGAATGCATGTTAGAATGAGGGGAAAGAACTCTAGAATTGGGAATGGATGTTAGAATGTGGAATGGATGTTAGAATGGGGAATGGATGTCAGAATGGGGAATGGATGTCAGAACGGGGAATGGATGTCAGAATGGGGAATGGATGTTAGAATTAGGAATGGATGTTAGAATGAGGGGAATGGATGTTGGAATGAGGGGAATGGATGTTAGAATAGGGAATGGATGTTAGAATGGGGAATGGATGTTAGAATTAGGAAGGGATGTTAGAATGAGGGGAATGGATTTTAGAATGAGGGGAATTGATGCGAGAATGGGAAATGGATGCTCGAAAGGGACTGGATATTAGAATGGTGAGTGGATGTGAGAATGGGAATGGATGTGAGAATGGGGAATGGATTTTAGAATGGGGAATTGATGTTCGAATGAGGAATCGTTGTTAGAATGGGGAATGGCTGTCAGAATATGGAATGGATGTTAGAATAGGGAATAGATGTTCGTCTGAGGAATGAATGTTAAAATGATGGGAATGGATGTTAGAATGAGCGGAATGGAAGTTAGAACGAGGGGAGTAATGTTAGAATGAGGGAAATGGATGTTCGAAAGAGGAATGGATGTTAGAATGAAGAATGGATGTTAGAATGTGGAATGGATGTTAGAATAGGGAATGGATGTGAAAGAAAAGTGGAATGGATGGTAGAATGAGGGGAATGGATGTTAGAATGAGGATTAGTTGTTCGAAAAAGTGGAATGGTTGTTAGAATGAGGAGAATGGATGATAGAATGAGGAATAGATGTTAGAATGGGGAATGGATGTCAGAATGGGGAATGGATGTCAGAATGGGGAATGGATGTCAGAATGGGGAATGGATGTTAGAATGGGAAATGGATGTTAGAATGGGGAATGGATGATAGAATTAGGAATGGATGTTAGAATGAGGGGAATGGATGTTTGAATGAGGGGAATGCATGTCAGAATGGGGAATGGATGTCAGAATGGGGAATGGATGTTAGAATGAGGAAGGGATGTTAGAATGAGGGGAATGGTTGTTAGAATGAGGGAAATGGATGTTCGAATCGGGAATGGATTTTTGAATGGGGAATGGATGTCAGAATGGGGAATGGATGTTGGAATGAGGGGAATGGATGTTAGAATGCAGAATTGATGTAAGAATGGGGAATGGATGTTAGAATGGGGAATGGATATTAGAATGGGTAACGGATGTTAGAATGGGGAATGGATGTTAGAATGCAGAATTGATGTAAGAATGGGGAATGGATGTTAGAATGAGGGGAATGGATGTTAGAATGGGGAATGGATATTGCACTTTGTGGAATGGAAGTTAGAATGGAGAGTGGATATTAGAATGAGGGGAATGGATGTTAGATTGAGAGTAATAGATCTTCGAATGAGAGTAATGCGTGTTAGAATTGGGAATGGACGTTAGAATGAGGGGATTGGAAGTTAGAATGAGGAATGCATGTTTGAATGGGTAATGCATGTTAGAAAAAGTAGAAGAATGTTCAAATTAGGGGATTGGATGATCGTTTGAGCAATGGATGTCAGAATGGGGAATGGATTTTAGAATGGGGGTTGGATGTTAGAATGGGGAATGGATATTTGATAGAGGATTGGATGTTAGAATGAGGAAATGAATGTGCGTAAAGGTGGAATGGATGTTAGAATGAATGGAATGGATGTTAGAATGAGGATTAGATGTTAGAAAAAGTGGAATGGAAGTTATGAGTGAGGTATGGATGCGACAAAAAGTGGAATGGATGTTAGAATGCGGGGTATGGATGTTAGAATGAGGATTAGTTGTTAGAAAAAGTGGAATGGATGTTCGAATGAGGGGAATGGATGTTAGAATGGGGAATGGATGTTGGAATGTGGAATGGATGTGAGAATGTGGAATGGATGTGAGAATGTGGAATGGATGTTAGAATGGGGAATGGATGTGAGAATGGGGAATGGATGTGAGAATGGAGTATGGATGTTAGACTGAGGAATGGATGTTAGAATGGGGAATTGATGTGAGAATGGAGAATGGATGTTAGAATGAGGGGAATGGATGTTAGAATGAGGAATGGATGTTGGAATGCGGATTGGATTTTAGAATGAGGGAAATGGATGTTAGAATGAGTAATGGAGGTTAGAATGAGCAATGGATGTTAGATTGGGAATGGATGTTAGAGTGAGTGGAATGGATGTTCGAATGAGAGGAATGGGTGTTAGAATTGGGAATGGATGTTAGAATGAGGGGAATGGATTTTAGAATGACGGAAATGCATGTAATAATGAGGAATGGATGATAGAAAAAGTGGAATGGATGATAGAATGAGGGGAATGGATGATAGAATGAGGAATAGATGTTAGAATGGGGAATGGATGTTAGAATGGGGAATGGATATTAGAATGGGGAATGGATGTGAGAATGTGGAATGGATGTTCGAATGGGGAATGGATGTTAGAATGGGGAATGGCTGTTAGAATGGGGAATGGATGTTAGAATCAGAAATGGATGTTAGAATGGTGAATGGATGTTAGAATGGAGAATGGATGTTCGAATGAGGGGAATGATTGTTAGAGTGAGTGGAATGGATGTTCGAATGAGACGTATGTGTGTTAGAATTGGGAATGGATGTTAGAATGAGTGGAATGGATGTTACAATGAGGAATGGATGTTTGAATGTGGAATGGATGTTAGAAAAAGTGGAATAGAAACATAGAAACATAGAAAATAGGTGCAGGAGTAGGCCATTCGGCCCTTCTAGCCTGCACCGCCATTCAATGAGTTCATGGCTGAACATGCAACTTCAGTACCCCATTCCTGCTTTCTCACCATACCCCTTGATTCCCCTAGTAGTAAGGACTTCATCTAACTCCTTTTTGAATATATTTAATGAATTGGCCTCAACAACTTTCTGTGGTAGAGAATTCCACAGATTCACCACTCTCTGGGTGAAGAAATTCCTCCTCATCTCGGTCCTAAATGGCTTCCCCCTTATCCTTAGACTGTGTCCCCTGGTTCTGGACTTCCCCAACATTGGGAACATTCTTCCTGCATCTAACCTGTCTAACCCCGTCAGAATTTTAAACGTTTCTATGAGGTCGCCTCTCATTCTTCTGAACTCCAGTGAATACAAGCCCAGTTGATCCAGTCTTTCTTGATAGGTCAGTCCCGCCATCCCGGGAATCAGTCTGGTGAACCTTCGCTGCACTCCCTCAATAGCAAGAATGTCCTTCCTCAGGTTAGGAGACCAAAACTGTACACAATACTCCAGGTGTGGCCTCACCAAGGCCCTGTACAATTGTAGCAACACCTCCCTGCCCTTGTACTCAAATCCCCTCGCTATGAAGGCCAACATGCCATTTGCTTTCTTAACCGCCTGCTGTACCTGCATGCCAACCTTCAATGACTGATGTACCATGACACCCAGGTCTCTTTGCACCTGCCCTTTTCCTAATCTGTCACCATTCAGATAATAGTCTGTCTCTCTGTTTTTACCACCAAAGTGGATAACCTCACATTTATCCACATTATACTTCATCTGCCATGCATTTGCCCACTCACCTAACCTATCCAACTCGCTCTGCAGCCTCATAGAATCCTCCTTGCAGCTCACACTGCCACCCAACTTAGTGTCATCCGCAAATTTGGAGATACTACATTTAATCCTCTCGTCTAAATCATTAATGTACAGTGTAAACAGCTGGGGCCCCAGCACAGAACCTTGCGGTACCCCACTAGTCACCGCCTGCCATTCTGAAAAGTCCCCATTTACTCCTACTCTTTGCTTCCTGTCTGACAACCAGTTCTCAATCCATGTCAGCACACTACCCCCAATCCCATGTGCTTTAACTTTGCACATCAATCTCTTGTGTGGGACTTTGTCGAAAGCCTTCTGAAAGTCCAAATATACCACATCAACTGGTTCTCCCTTGTCCACTCTACTGGAAACATCCTCAAAAAATACCAGAAGATTTGTCAAGCATGATTTCCCTTTCACAAATCCATGCTGACTTGGACCTATCATATTACCTCTTTCCAAATGCACTGCGATGACATCCTTAATAATTGATTCCATCATTTTACCCACTACCGATGTCAGGCTGACCGGTCTGTAATTCCCTGTTTTCTCTCTCCCTCCTTTTTTAAAAAGTGGGGTTACATTGGCTACCCTCCACTCCATAGGAACTGATCCAGATTCAATGGAATGTTGGAAAATGACTGTCAATGCATCCACTATTTCCAAGGCCACCTCCTTAAGTACTCTGGGATGCAGTCCATCAGGCCCTGGGGATTTATCGGTCTTCAATCCCATCAATTTCCCCAACACAATTTCCCGACTAATAAGGATTTCCCTCAGTTCCTCCTCCTTACTAGACCCTCCGACCCCTTTTATATCCTGAAGGTTGTTTGTGTCCTCCTCAGTGAATACCGAACCAAAGTACTTGTTCAATTGGTCCGCCATTTCTTTGTTCCCCGTTATGACTTCCCCTGATTCTGACTGCAGGGGACCCACGTTTGTCTTTACTAACCTTTTTCTCTTTACATATCTATAGAAACTTTTGCAATCCGTCTTAATGTTCCCTGCAAGCTTCTTCTCGGACTCCATTTTCCCTGCCGTAATCAAACCCTTTGTCCTCCTCTGCTGAGTTCTAAATTTCTCCCAGTCCCCGGGTTCTCTGCTATTTCTGGCCAATTTGTATGCCACTTCCTTGGCTTTAATGCTATCCCTGATTTCCCTTGATAGCCACGGTTGAGCCACCTTCCCTTTTTTATTTTTACGACAGACAGGAATGTACAATTGTTGTAGTTCATCCATGCGGTCTCTAAATGTCTGCCATTGCCCATCCACAGTCAACCCCTTCAGTATCATTTGCCAATCTATCCTAGCTAATTGACGCCTCATACCTTCAAAGTTACCCTTCTTTAAGTTCTGGACCATGGTCTCTGAATTAACTGTTTCATTCTCCATCCTAATGCAGAATTCCACCATATTATGGTCACTCTTCCCCAAGGGGCCTCGCACAACGAGATTGCTAATTAATCCTCTCTCATTACACAACACCCAGTCTAAGATGGCCTCCCCCCTAGTTGGTTCCTCGACATATTGGTCTAAAAAACCATCCCTTATGCACTCCAGGAAATCCTCCTCTACCGTATTGCTTCCAGTTTGGTTAACCCAATCTATGTGCACATTAAAGTCACCCATTATAACTGCTGCACCTTTATTGCACGCACCCCTAATTTCATGTTTGATGCCCTCCCCAACATCACTACTACTGTTTGGAGGTCTGTACACAACTCCCACTAACGTTTTTTGTCCTTTGGTATTCTGCAGCTCTACCCATATAGATTCCACATCATCCAAGCTAATGTCCTTCCGAACTATTGCCTTAATTTGCTCCTTAACCAGCAATGCTACCCCACCTCCTTTTCCTTTTATTCTATCTATCCTGAATGTTGAATATCCCTGGATGTTGAGTTCCCAGCCCTGATCATCCTGGAGCCACGTCTCCGTAATCCCAATCACATCATATTTGTTAACATCTATTTGCACAGTTAATTCATCCACTTTATTGCGGATACTCCTTGCATTAAGACACAAAGCCTTCAGGCTTGTTCTTTTAACACCCTTTGTCCTTTTAGAATTTTGCTGTACAGTGGCCCTTTTTGTTCTTTGCCTTGGGTTTCTCTGCCCTCCACTTTTCCTCATCTCCTTTCTGTCTTTTGCTTTTGCCTCCTTTTTGTTTCCCTCTGTCTCCCTGCATTGGTTCCCATCCCCCTGCCATATCAGTTTAAATCCTCCCCAACAGCACTAGTAAACACTCCCCCTAGGACATTGGTTCCGGTCCTGCCCAGGTGCAGACCGTCCGGTTTGTACTGGTCCCACCTCCCCCAGAACCGGTTCCAATGCCCCAGGAATTTGAATCCCTCCCTGTTATAATGAGGGGAATGGATGTTAGAATGGGGAATGGATGTTAGAATGGGGAATGGATGTTAGAATGGGGAATGGATGTTCGAATGAGAAATTTATGTTAGAATGGGGAATGGATGTTTCGAATGGAGAATGGATGTTAGATTGGGGAATGGATATTCAAAAATGTGGAATGGATGTTTGAATGGGGAATGGATGTTACAATGAAGGAAATGGATGTTGAATGAGGGGAATGGATGTTCGAATGAGAGGACTGGGTGTTACAATTGCCAATGGATTTGGCAATGAGGGGAATGGATGTCAGAATGAGGAATGGATGTATAATGAGGGAAATAGATGTTAGAATGAGGAATGGATGTGTGCAAAAGTTGGAACGGACGTTCGAATGAGAGGTATGCGTGTTAGAATTGGGAA